>NC_135497.1:49364336-49566836 GCF_052857255.1 Amblyomma americanum
CCTCTCCGACTGAGGTTGGAATTCTCAATGCAGATGCAGCTATTCGGCCTGCCTGCCAGTAAGTGGTAATAGCATTTCATTAGCGTACCAACCTATCAGTTCGTGTAAGTACACATTTTCTGGCATTAATAAACCAGTGAGTACTGACGGGGGTGGAGTAGGTAGGAATGCGTGGTGCTTTGAGTGAACTGGCTTGCGCCACTCGTAGTGTGAACAGACCTACACGAGCAGCAGAGAACCGAATTTCAATGTCATCGTTCGTACTGTAGCAAACAAACGTTGCAATGATCACATGTTGATTCGTTTCGGTCACGTAGCTCGCTATTGTCTCCCTAACGTTCAGTTTGTGAACGGAGTGCTCTGTCAGTCTCTGCATCTAAACTGTCAAACTCGCCATGTCCAAGCAGACAGCAAAAGCGGTCATGAGAAACTATGCTCCCCGAAAAACTAGATATTCGATTGCTGTCTCCGATCTTCAGTGCCGGCACATTTTGCTTTCATTTTTTCACCATGCATAACAAATTCAAATCTTTGTTTACATCATTCAGATGTTAGGGGCGTAGACATAAAGCTCAAACTGCAGCTTGATTGTGCGCCTGCCCCCAGTACAAGGTTTCAAGTATTGGCACTTAGCCTTAGCATATACATTGGCAACAACATAAAAAAATTAATTTCACTTGAGGAGATAATCAGCTAGACACTGTTTACAGAAAAAGAAAAGGAAAAATGCACAGCACTATTCAGACATAAAAATTGATGAGATTAAGAAAATGAGTTTAGTAATAATGGAAAAACATACCAGAGCATATGAGCCATTCTTCGGGAATTCGTATGGCATGAGTGTGTTCTCAAAGTTCTGGTTGAACCATATTCACAATTAAATGTTGGTAGATAATGCTTTTTTACCGCTTTACTAGACTGGTACTGTATTGTTGAGGTATTGGAGTTATTCTAAGGGTTTAAAAGAAGGTCTAGTTGTGACTTCTCGTGTAATGTTAGCAATACTTCATCTTGCTCTTTTTTGTATTATATGCAGCCTGCTTAGTTTAGGGTGTAAAGTATTTCCCCAGATAGCAGAATAATATTTTAGGACAGAAGCAAACATTGAATTATAAAAAAAAATAGTTTTACCTTTTGCAGAAGAAGAGAGCGTACTTTGCTTAAGATACCAGATATTTTTGATAACTTGTCAGCAGTCCTATCCACATGTGATAATCACGATAAATGCTTTTCAAAAAAGACTCCACGTCTTTTCACAACAGGGACAACTTGCAAAGTCGCTGGCCCAATTTTAAGTAAAAGCTCACTATCGCACACTAATTTATTTCTTTTGTTTTGTTTATGTCGGCAGTTGATGAGTTTAGCATGGGCCAGGTACTTAAAAGGTTGAAGAACCTGTTTGCTTCTTCGGTCAAGCGTTTTTGCTGGTAGAGGAGAATATAGGCTGGAGTCATCAGCATGTATTAAGAAAGTTTTTAGCAGGCCAATGAGAACGATTTCATTCATGTAGACGATAAAACGTAATGGTCCCAGTACACTTCCCTGTGGAACTCCAGCTGGAGAGGATTTTATGTCGGATAGTTTATTGTTCATTATGATTTGTTGTTTACGAAATGATAGGTACGACTTCAATATATACAGAAAAACGCCACGGAAGCCATAGAAATTAAGTTTAGCAAGCATTGTCTTAAGAATAATGGAATAAAAAGCCATTGAGTAATCTATAAATGTACTACCTCAAAGTGCGATTGCGGCGTCCACTGCCCGCCGACCGTAGCGCCGCGTTTCTATGGGGGCGAAACGCAAACGGCGCCCGTGAGTCCTGCGAAGTCAGTGCACGTTAAACGTTCCCAGATGGTCGAAATTATTCCGGAGCCCACCACTACGGCTCTTTCTTCTCTCAGCCTCTCCTTTAACCGTTCCCTTGAGGTGCGGTTCAGGTGTCCGCCGAGATGTGAGAGATACTGCGCCATTTCCTTTCCCCAAAAACCAATTTTCATTTTTTCCCCTTTACGTTCCGCCTCCATCCAAACGCGGCCGGGTGCTGTGCGTTGCCAGTGCACGTTAAAGATCCTCGGGTGGTCGAAATTATTACGGAGCCCTCCACTACGGCACCTTTTGCTTCCTTTCTTCTTTCAGTCCCTCCATTATCCCGTTCCTTACGTAGCGGTTAAGGTGTCAGCGGAGTGGTGACAGATACTGTGCCATTTTCTTTCCTAAAAAAAACAATTTTCAATTTTGTTTCCATTGCGTTTCGACTCCATCGAAACGCGGCCGCCGCGGCCGGGGGCTATGCGTTGTCAGTGCACGTTAAAGATCTCCAGGTGGTCGAAGTTTGTCCGGAGCCCATCGAAAGGCATCAAAACTGCCCTGGGCCTCGCACCGTACACATCCACCCAGAAAATTCTTAAAATGGGGATTTCAAACACACTAGACGAGCTCATTAGACTACCAGAGTAGCACAAAAACAAGGACTCCTGCGTAGCCATTCGGGGCTAAAAATACTAGAAAAGTTAGGCTTCGAACCTCGAGCGCAGCTCGGACACAGACATAAGGAACAAACAGACGTTTCCCAACAGACATAAGGAACAAAAATTTGACTGTGCTTTAGCTCTGGTTAACCCTAGCTGAATTGCGAAAGTTTCGTTTCCTCTGCACGTCGTCTACACAGCGTCTCATTCCGATGCTAGAACTCAAACCTGTCTCCCGCAATTGAATAGTCACTCCGGGACGTGGCACGACTTCTTCTAGCCGCATCTTCGTTACGACGCTTCTCGAGTCGCGCGGCGCGTTCTTCTGGCATCTTTTGAGCGCGTTCTCTATTCCTGGTTTCATTCTGTCGTTGGTGCCTCTCTCTCGCGCTCTCCATAACGGCTACAATACACTGAAAGCGCGCATATATATATATATACAAATATATATATATATATATATATATATATATATATATATATATATATATATATATATATAATCCCCGCGAGGCGACACCTCATCTCCCTCTACCCCCGCGGAGCACACCTGGTGGAGCGAGCGGCGACGGCAGCATCGTCGACGGCGGCGCCATCTGTTGGAGCGCGGCTGCAGCGTTGCTAGGCGATGGTGGCTCAAGGTCGTTCGTCCGCCACCGCACAGGGCGCGACGAGCCGAAATGGCTCGCTGGCTGGTGTAGTAAAGCTTTCGCATTAAAATCAAAATCCCACCAGAACCTAACCTAACCTAACCTAACCTGCGTCAGCGCACCTACTATGTCGCTCCGAAAAGAAAAAGTGAAATACCTTGGAGGCTAGGAGTGCTTCATGCTGTCCTTTGTCTTGTTTTTATTCATTTCACTCGTCACAATCAGCCACTCTGTTATGCAGGCAAGAACTTGTCATTATGTGATGTGATCTTAGTGTCGGTCATGTATTTTTCGCGCCATCTTTCTTTCCATCCTGATATTTGTTTCCAAGTGCTCCAATAACAATTATCAGCCGTTAGTCAGCGCGATTCCGTGTCACCTTCTTCCCGTCCTCGTTTATTTTGCGCCGTTTCCCGCCTGTCTTCTTTCCGACTTCTGTGGCGAACCGTGACCTGCCTAGAGAGTCTTACGTCAGCTATGATATCGCTCTCCATGTGTCCTCGCAATCGGCCACTCGCTCCGTCAACGACGATGAAGGTCTCCAGGTACGCTCGGCGCCGCTCGCAGCTATCTCGGGTGCCGTCATCTTTGTTGCTGTAAATGCTTGTAAATATATTTTTTTCGCTCCAGTAACATTATTATATATGATAAAAAGAAGAGGTCGTAAGATGCTGCCCTGAGGGACAATCAGAATTACCTGCCTCACAAATTCAAAACATTGCTGAAAGATAGATAAACACATGCAAAATATAATTCCAGAGCCAAAACAGCCTAAACTCACTGCTGCCAAAATACGGCAGTCAGTTTTGCCCTTGACTACTCTCTGCGCCTGCGTATTTTTCCTGAGTTTTATTGTTCTTAGACATTCAGGAAGGGTCAAAATTAAGTAAATGGAATTAGGAAGTAACAATATTTTTCCTTGATAAGTTTTTTAAGTTGCTGGAATGAAGAGATCATTAGTGATGAAATAGTTGGAGTTGATAACTTTGAACAGATGCATTGAATGCAAACGACGAAAAAGTGAAATAATATGCTACCGCTCCCCGGTAGGTGTGTGCCTTTTCAAGGGAACCGATAACAGCAAGTATCCGTCATGTGACCATTAAAGTTGCTATTGTTGCCAGCTTCGAGAGACAAGCTGGTGTTTCGTCTACCTACGGCGACAAGTCAACCTTTCTTCGCCGTCGACACGGTGCCCTCTCAGACCTCCTTGACCTCAGCCCCGCGTTCTTGAGAACACGACATCAAGCCGCGCTCAGCATTTTCGCCGAGAATGAGTGAGTGTGGGAACGCGAGTCGGGACCCACGAGAGGAGGGCGACAAACAGCACACAGAAGTCAACGAGAGGGACCTCAATGACACCTCCCCTCAAACGCCAACGTGGCTGAGCTCTGCCCGTGAGTTCGAGGGCCCTGAGCTGCTTAACATGGGTGTCGACGAGGCTGGAGGCCGCATTAGGACAGGCTCACTGCTCTTCGACAGAGAAGTTCCAGTCGACCGGCATCTTGAGGGCTCCAAGCACATACAAATCACTTCGCGCATAGACTTGCCCGTGCCACCTCTGAATGAGGCTTCTGCCACAGACGGCACCCATGATGGAACTCAGCCACAGTCTGCTGATTCCACTGATAGCCGAACAAAGTGGTACATAGACCTGAAAATTAGGGCTCAACAGGTGAGAAAAGACTGTGGGGAGTGGGGGATGCCTCTCGCAGCGATTATGGAGAAGATGTCAGACGAGAGAATCAAGCGAATGAACCTCACGGCAAAATGTGAAGCGCTCGAAGAAGATTTAAAGGAAGCCTGGCGGCGAATAGCTGTTCTCAAGATGGCAGCAAGTGCAAGACACCATACTGAGCAAGGACAGCCGATGCCAGATGAAACATGGGACCGGCAGCGTGAAATTAAAGAAACTCGAACCTTCCCACCACAGTCAGAACAGAAGTCTGGGCAGACTACAATGATCTTCGAGGATCTTGAAAATCAGTTACTGCGTGGCATCGAAGACCTAAAGTCAACTGAATGCTCCCGTCGCACTGCCGAAGCAGAACGTGATGAGCTTAGAAATGTGGCGTCCTCTGCTTCCTGCATGCTTAGGTTTCTTCAGAAAAAAGAACGTAAGCTAGAGTGCATCTTGCATGCTGCCGAAGAAGCGCTCAAAGAGGAGAAACAAAACAGTCAGACAGCGTGCGAGGAGCTACGTGAAGTCACAGCAGTGGCGGACAAGTTGCAGGTTGACCTGGAACATGAAACCTTCACTGCCAAGCGCCTCCAAGCAGCAGCTCTTTTTTATGAGCGCCAGAATGAGCAGCTGCGCCGTGAACTGGACGAAGTGAAAAAGACCTTTTGCTCACAACTGGGGTCAGCTACAAGCCAGTCAGAAAGCTGCTCGCGCGACAAAACATCGGCGCAGGGCGCACATGCGCCTCAGTGCGCTACCACGCTGCGTGACCCGACCTTCAACAGAGCTGCCCTCCGCGAGGCCTACGTTGATACCACTGAGCCCATGTGCTCGTTTGAGAATGTGCCAGGCTGGAAGCTTCAGCTTCACGTTGAGGAAACTTCGAAGCTCCGCGAGAAGTGCACCAGTGCCCTAGCCGGTGCCCATAGCCGACTCTTTCCACCTCGTGCTGGCCCAGTTGGTCCTTGTAGCACTGGACACTTCACTAGCACTGCTCAAAAGCCGGGGAGCCATTCTCGCCTTCCTGTGGACGAACGCCTTGGTTTGCCGGACGATGAGTTGGGCGAACAACTGGATAAACTGCCTTTGTGAATAAAGCTTCTAGCGTCGCTGAGTGAGGAGTAGACTTTACAAAGAGCCTTTGATAACGCTTAGTGGGGACATTGTATTCTTGTTGGCCACTTAAAGCGGGGGTCAATTCGTTGTATCTGGCATTTTGCCCTCACCTTTGGGATGCTCTTTAGTCACGCCCACGCTCCTCCGTAGTGTACGACGATGGCATCGGCGTTGCGCATGGAGCCCGTGTGTTTGAACGCCCTAGCCGTTTTTGGCGCCACGAAGCTTGGTTTCTTTACCCGCCGGTAACTCCTGTTTCCTAAAACGGTAACCATAATGCCCACGTGTTTCCCTCATGAAATTTCGGTATGCTTAGTCTGCCATCCTTGCTCAGCTTCTATTCTCTCAGCATCGCCTTAGTCGTGTAACCTGCTCCGGAGGTTTAAACGCAAGCTTAGTAGCTCTAAGACAACGATAGTAGTTCGTATTGTCTAGTTTTTCTTGGAGAAACAGGGAACCGAAGCTCAGATCTTAGTCGGTGAAGAGCCGCTTTGGTACTGTATAAGGCAAGAGGCTCTATTCTGTTCCGCCTTGCCACGCCAAACTCTCTACATACGTGCACTGTTGTGTCGCTCTTCCTACGCGAACAGTCTTAAACTTTCTAGCCTCTTCCGCATTTATATCTCCAATTTCACAGAAGTGGATAGTTACGGTGCACTGGGCGTCTTTGAGGTAGACTCAATTAACCTGAATGGTCGTTAGTCAGTCAGCATCGGCCAGGCAGCCGACTTATCCTGCAGCTCGAGGCGATGTGCTGTGATTGAACCCTCACAGCCGAGAAGGGGACAGCCTGATTCTTTTTGTTCGTTTTGTTTTGCATAGGGCATTTTCCGGGGGCCGGCTTTCCGACGCACCGGCTATCCTTGCGCTGCCCCTTCCTCCACGCCTGCTGCTCTGCTCGTTCTGTTTCGCCGATTCCACTCCAACGGTGAATGGCCCCTACCAGCCAATGCGCTCATTCTGTCCAGGATCGAGGAACAAAACGCTGCCAACTTCAAGCGCAAGTAGAGCAAGTTGATTCTGACGAGGGTTGAATTGAAGTTTCTCTGCTGCTTTCAAATCAGAGAGCGGAGGTCTTCTTTCTCTGCCTTTTTATTTTTGGCTTACCGAATTTAAAATCATAGTTCAAACGAAACAAGGAGTAGCGCACTGACGTCTGACGTGCAGTTGAGGAGCGTGCTTCTATGAACAAGATATAGACGTTATACAAAGATGACTTCGTTAAAGTATTTAGTGGCCATGAACACTAGACTACAGTGTTATTTTTAAAAATGAGCCAACTGAAAAACACCGGCTTGCCTAAGTTAGCAGAGACTAGAAAGCAAAATACTGAAGTCATGGAATGAGGTCCTCATGTGTTTATAAAGATGAGGGAAACAGTAGGTTATCACCTAAAGCGCGTCATAATACCGGGCGCGGCGAGGCTATCTGCATAACGCTAGACATTCGCTGTATTCGACCTGGACACTAGAATACATGCTCACAATTACAGGCGGTCACAGAACAAATAAATCGCTTTGCGAACACACGGAAAAGATAATAACAGTGTGAGGACGAGTTAAACGTCACGTATAGGCGATATCCTAAGAGGTGAGGGATGGTGGCGGGGGGGGGGGGGCTGGAAGGTTAGAAGCACATTTGCGGGGCGGTTTGCAATCTTTGTCTTTCTTAAAGGGAAGCTGAAACGGTTTTCAAATCGCGTGAAACGCTGTGGTTGGGAAGAATAATAACGCAAGCGTTATTTCAACCCATGACGTCGCATCCGGTTTGAAGAAAAGACGTCCCGTCCGGCAATTTTTTTGCTGTTTTTACCATGTTTGAGTCGAGCCGAGCATTGCTTTCAGTACCACTATGGCCGGTCGGCGGGTATGGCGTGAAATCGTGTTGCAAGTGAGTAATTTGTTCTTTCTATCTTTTAATATGCACATACTGAGCGATTGCCTGGTATCTGACACTCGGCATTCCGTTGTCAACTTCCTTGCGCCCGAATATTTTGTGTTGGAAGATAACCCAGGACTAGCACGTAGCCCGCTTGCCCGCCAGTGGGCCCAAAGGCCCGGAGGGAAAGACTCATCTGTTTTATCGTAAGTTCTGCTCAAAAGCTCTGTGCAGGTCTACGGAAAAGAGCAAGCGCTGAGCGTGTTTTTATATCTTTTGTCAACCAAGCCCAACGTAACTCATGGTCATGTAAAACACGCATAATTACCAGCTTTTGCGTGCTCCCGAAATAAGGCGGGAAACTTTTGACAACAGTCCAGTTGAACCACAACCGGCTTTATTACTAATAAAGCCGGTCGTGAGTTGAACTAACCGTTTGTGCGATAGGTTTTGTACGCGGTTCGATTTTTTCTGGCCCCGCGGCTGGGAAAGTCTGTTGAGCGTTGGCTTAATTGCACTTCATAATTGTGTGCTACAGTTACAATTCGCTTTCTCAAACAGGTGCAAAAATTGCGGCGAGTTAAGCGATTACGCTTTGGTGTCTGCAGAGCGAAACATGTTCTTTTCAATTCCTATTTATTTCAGAAAACAGCACTTGAAAACTGGCAGGCAGTTTTCTGGTATGCATGGGCCTTCCCGATTCCTGCTTCGAGTCCGGCGTTCACTTGCTGGCGCAGAGGCTGAACAAATGGGACGTTAAAATGCTGAGGCTGCAAAGGCTTTAAGACGCCACAAGGTGAGCCCTCCACCTTCTGTGATAATTTTAAAATGAGTGCTGTGCCACCTGCACCGAACATCGGTTTTACATGGGGAAGGTGTTTGGACTTAGGTGGCCAAGTAGCATGGAGCGCATGAGGCAACTGAAAAAGCAAGCGTTCTCTTAAAACCTCTAATCTTAAGACCTTTTTACAGCTGATGCTGTAAAGAGGTCTTAAAGAGATGAACACTGCAGACAATGTGCTTGATGTCCTTTGACTGTTTTGAAGCTTGTGAGGTGCATAAAGCTCACAAGGCACTGCTGCAGTGTGTGACAGGTCATTGTGGTGATATTAGAAGATATAGTACAGCACAACGGGACAAAGAAAAGGAGCACACAGGATAAGCGCTCGTCCTGTGTGCTCCTTTTCTCTGTCCCGTTGGGCTGCGCGATGTCTTCTAATATGCTATACGAACAAGCCCAAACTACCACTTTGTTAAGATTGTGGCCATGATAGGTTTCTTTGATTTGTCTGCACTCTCTGCACTAGTTCTGCGAAGCTCCACGGTGGTGCCGGCAGCGTGCAGCGTCAGTTCAGAGAGTTCAAATGCAGCTTGGCGCTGGCCGCTTCCAAAATGAATGGTTGAGTGCAGGCCCGATTGTCTGATGGCCTTGCTGCCGTCACGAAATTGCAGCAAACTGCACGCCGCCGACACCAACGACCGCCAAAATCCTGAAACACTTGGAAGAATTTTCAAGCAGCAAATCGCAAACAAGTCTTACCGTGAACCTGCTCTAGGAAATCGTCGTTTCAGAGAAAAAAAAATATCGTGGCATGTCTGCACACACGAGACTTACGTATTATCGCTGAAATGCTGCCCATGCGACCCGACTTGACCGCTTAGGTTTTCATTATGACACCTCAAACAGTCTCTCAACTCCTCCATGTGTAGGTCGAAGAGGCAGAGAAGGTGTGGCACGTGTTATTTAATGAAATGATGACAGTTATTTGCTGGAAGGTTATGGTTTACGGGGGTTTAACGTCCTAAAGCGGCTCAGGCTATGAGGGACGCCGTATTGAAGGGCTCCGGAAATTTTGCCCACCTGGTGTTCTTTAAGGGAGCTGCTGACCCGAAGGACATGGGTTCGATCCTGGCGGCGGGGGTCGAATTTTGATGGAGGCGAAATTCTAGAGGCCCGTGTACTGTGCGATGTATGTCAGTGCACGTTAAAGAACCCCAGGTGGTCGAAATTTCCTGAGCACTTTACAACAGTGTTCCTCATAGCCTGAGTCGCTTTGGTACGTTAAACCCCGATAAACCAAACCAATCTTTTTTTAATGATGTGCAAGGCATTATTATACACAGATTACCACGTGGTATGCTCCTACGGCTGCTAAATAATTTATAACTGAATTTCTTTATCGTGCAGTTTCAGGTTCAGTTTCAACAGCCGAACGATGACTGCGACCTTAAAGAGAGGTTGTAGGTCATGTGAAGCGTGAAAAACTGCAATATATTTGGTGCTTCTACATTTGTTGTCATTCATCCTCTTGAGGAAGGCTGGCTTCAGCAGAGCAGTAAATTGAAACGATAAAGCAGCAATTATATCACAGTTTTTCTATGCCTCTAATGACCTAAAACCTCTCTGTCGTCACAGTTCTCATTCGACGGTTTAAACCGAAACAGCATGACAAAAAAATTCGATTATAAATTATTTAGCGGCCGTAGGCGAATGCTACATGGTGATTTATGCATTGTAGTGTCTTCCGCTTCATTATAAAGAAGAAAATATGCCACCAAAATTAAGTCTCTATGCTCCCTTAACGTGCACTGACATCGCACAGTATACGGGCTCTTAGAATTTTGCCTCCATCAAAATTCTAGAGGCCCATGTACTGTGATGTCAGTGCATAGCAAGGAACCCCAGGTGGTCGAAATTTCCAGAGCCCTTCACTATGGCATCCCTCATAACCTGAGTCACTTTGGGACGTTAAACCCCCATAAGCCATAAACCTTTCAACAAAGAACTGTCATCATTTTGTTTAAATAACTAGTGCCATACCTTCTCCGCTTCTTTGACCTACACATGGGCACCGCCATATTGCTGCACCGCAGTTGCGCTTCCATTTCGGCGAGTGCAAGCCAGCCTAGAACTCGTGGTGCACTTCTTCAACTAGTGCAGAAAGTGCAGCCAAATGGAAGAGACCTTATGAATATGTGGCTACTTCCTTTGCACTGGGTGGGCGAGTTTTTTGTCTTAGCCATTACATAGAAAGAAGAAAAAAAAACGAAACGTGGGAACATTCACTATTAAGACGACAGCTTTCACCTGCAGGCCCCAAATGAACAAAGCCTGCCTGTATAGTGAACAAAGCAGCTAGGCTATCACGGATCTAGCAAATTATAATTTTGAAAGTGGGCCTCCTGCTGTGAAACTGGCAACGTTTGTGCCCCTAGAGACACGCAGTGGTGAGAGGCGAGAAGTCACAGGCGAATGTAGGTAGGACAGGTAGCTGAACAAGGAAGTAGTTCCCATAATTGAAGAATACATGGAAATACAAGGACGAGGCATGTTTATTGTCTTCCTTCTATGTTTGTCGTTTTATTTTCACAAGTTAGGAGTAGATGTTGTATTTTCACTTTTTGAGAAAAATGGGGAGGGGGTTGTTCCGTCTTGAGACATGCAGCCCAAAAGACAGAGCACAGGAGTGACTCAAACAACATAAGTGTTTGCGTTCTGTTCCTACTGTTCTGTGTGCCTGTACCCCTTGCCCCAAAATGGGGCATTGACATGATCTTACGTGGGGCTATGCTGGTAAAGGATGTGTGCTGCATGCATATGGGTGTGTGGCATTCAGATTAAAGCACCAACACACGGCTTCTAGTGCAGTAGGAATTATGGGAGCAAAAAAGCCTCAAGGATGTGGATGAATAGTTTAGCTCTTTAACACGATAGCAAGGCGGGCGAGTTTGTGATACATGTTTAAAAAAATTAACAGCGCGGAAAACGGGGACTTCAAGGGTAGAAAACACAGGATAAGCGAGGGTGAGTTGGTGATACATATTTAAAAAATTAACAGCGCGGAAAACCAGGTATTCAAGGGTAGAAAACGCAGGACAAGCGCTTGTCCTGTGTTTTCTACCCTTGAAGTCCCCATTTTCCACTCTGTTATGTTTTTAGCTCTAGAGTTTGCCTTTTCTGAAAAAATCTGCGGCAGGAGGTTTTAATACATGTCAGCCCACCCCTCAGGTAATACTCCCTTGTGGGCCTTTGAGCTACAAATAGATAAAAAAGTAGTCCCAATTCAAACAGTATAATTTGCAACTTTGGTGAAAGATTTTCGGTGGCCCCTTCAGGGGGTGTTTGACCAGAGCTTTTAGTGATTGCTTAATGTCACTTGATCCCAACAACCAGACAGTTAATCAATTGCACTTGTGCTTCTTGATGAGAAAATCTGAGAGGTCAAAATGACAATTTACCATAGCCGTGAACGGTAATGAGCTCGATGTATTGCCGAAGAGAACCGAGGTCACCTACTTGACAGTGGTAAGAATTTTGGGTTGGTTAGAGCATAGATGTCTTAACACCATCTTCCGTATCTTGATAGATGTGGCATTGTTGGCATGTGTAATTAAAAATTTGTTTCGGTGTGTGTGGCTGGTGAGCTGTCAGCTCGGGCATGACAAAGTTGTAAGCTCAACCAGAAGTACCTGTGCTGTCTGAGCTCAGGGCAAGAGCATTGAGCGAGGCGGCCACTGCACTATGTCCTTGTACATTTGGCTTTCTTGGTGCTCCAACTTCCTCCTTCCCCCAACTCTGTTAGGAACGTCGTGATGGGGCCGAGCGAAAGTGGTGGGGTGTAATTAGAGCAGTGGCATGGCCATAAGGTCCATCCGAAAAGCACTGCGTAAGGCTTGTTTGCTGGATTGGCCCCGCAGTCAGAACTGAGGTGAGTTATGAGTGGGCCACTGAGGAAAAAGACAGTAGAACAGCGGAAAACGTGCCATGAATGGTGGAGAGCTATAGTTTGCAGGCAACCATTGATGCCTGTGTTGCCATTGTGGTCAAAGTTTTCTGTGAGACCACCATGGGCAGCGCCTGTTTTTAACGCATCACATAGATTAGCGATCAGAACTTCAATAGATCAGAACTTCAATTTTATAGTTGCCTCATGGGCGTATGAATGCAGGAGGTGTATGAATCGGTTCAGATTTCACATTTAGACACATCAAATTCAGAAACCTTAGTACTCACAGGTACAGCAAAACCCCATTAAAGCGTACCTCGTGGCACTGCGGAAAAACTATGTGAAAGCGGCAATATTGTCACGAAGATGACGAAGCTGTCAGGGGGAGCAGGAACGGAAAGGTCGCGTTAAAGGCGAGTGGCCATTAAAATCATCTCACTGCCATCGTTCATCGCCGCTTATTATTTGGCTGGTCGCCACGTAACAATATGCCCAAACTGAAAGCAGCCTGAGTATATCCGTTGACCTGGCAAAAGATGATACCTGAGGTATTTAAAAGAATACGCAGGTGAAACCTTTTATTCACATGGCTACTAGCCCAGCCTCGAAGGTATATAAGCCAGGTCCCGTGTCCCAGGTGCTCTATTAATAATGCGCAGGCGAAACCTTTTAATCACATAGCTACGAGTGCAGCCTCAAAGGCATGTAAGCCAGGTCCCGTGTCCCAGCTGCTCTATTAGGCCGTATTTGAGTGAACAAGCAAGTGTCTAGCACACGTGCAGTTTTTTCCAACAGTACGTGTTTAGCTGTCTTCAGCTTCCATATAGGCATTACTTTCATTGAATGGCGTTTCGCCAATGATGGAAGCAACAGTGTCAATACCAAACTGTGCTGAAGAAGTCTTGGACTGCAGTGTCTAATACATCACCAATCATGCAAAAAAATGAGTCTCCACAATGCCTCCTCTGCAACAAAATGCCTCCAGTAAACAGGAGGTATTTAGGAATACCTGCTCTATTCCAAGGCCTGGATTGGGAACAGTTGGGGATAAGAGTTAATGGAGAACGCCTTAGTAATGTTGCGATTCACAAGTGATATTGCTAAGTCACTGAAGAGATGAACTGTAAAGCAAGATCAGTGAGCAGAATGGTGGGCCTAAAGAATAAAAAGAGTATAGACACCCAACTTTCAGGTGCTTGTTTTTTGTTTGTAATGATTTGTAAGGCATTGTTAAACATGGATTACCACCTGGTATTCTTCTATAACCACTAAATAATTTATAATCTCATTTCTTTCTCATGCTGTTTCCGTCTCAGTTTCAATAGCCGAATTAGGACTGTGACGCCAACATGTGCCTACAGTTCACGTGAGGCATAAAAAAACTGCAATATAATCGCTGCTTCCACATTAGTTGTCATTCCAGCTCTTGAGGAAAGCTGGCTTCAGCACTGCAGTAAATTATAACGATGAAGCAGCGATTATATGGGCGTTTTTCGTTGCCTCACGTGGCACAAAAGCACTCTTTGACGTCGCCGCCATTGTTCGGCTGTTGAAACCGAGGTAGCATGGCAGAACCAAATTACAAATCATTTAGCGGCCGTGGGCAAATATTACATGATGATTCATGTGTAGAAGTATTTTCCACATCATTATAGAGAAGAAAACATGCGACCACAATTACGTTCCTATACTCCTTTACCATGAAGAAAACCAAATGTAAAATGCTCTTGGCCATTCCCTCCATGCAAATGCTGTGTGGTGTATAATATTGTGACGTGGTGGCCGGCCAAAGAGTGAGGCGCGATGAGCGATGTCAGAGATATGATTTGCATGGAGGGAATGGCCGAGTGCTCTGTACCGCGCCACTGCCAGCTTTGACGTCTTTGTCACAATATTCCTTTTTTTTTCATGAACATTGTCACATGTAGGAAACTCGGTGGTGTATCATCGTTTGCGTAAGAACTTAAGGACACTGACAAGTTCCCTAGGCAGCCGCTGACCACACACCATACTTGGCAAAATTACTTTTGAAAAGTAATTAAATTTCATTACTCATTACTTTCCTAGAAATCTCACAGCAGTAATTAAATCACATTACAAATTACTGCTGTCAAAAAGTAATGACCTGACATTGCAATTACCTGCCTTAAGTAACGAAAATTACTTCTTATTTTTGATGCTAAAATGTTGCGCATTGGTCAAAGTGCAAAATTTCTAGTTTTTTGTTTGCACCGCCGCTGAGCTTGAAAATGGGCGTCGGAAATTTTGCCCCTCATTAATCAATTTGAACAGCCGCTTTGCTGATGTAGATGACATCTTTCTCATATCGCTCTTCAATCAGAATTACATCGTTCAGTGTGTAATATGGTCCCATCATCCTGATTTTGAAGAATTTGTCATCCGCGTAAACAGCGGGAGTGCATTGACTGCTTATCCGTGCATCATCTCAGAAGTGCACAGGGGCGGGAGAGGCTGCCAATTCTGCTGTTCAATCGATTTTTTTCTGGAGGCAAGTTAGTGGAAATACATTGCATGTCGATGGGACGCTGTTGCCTGTGTTGCCCTTGAGTTAGAAATAGGGCCTCAAATGAAGCCACAAAAACACGAAAACTCACGGCCAACTTCTGAGATGTGTCAGTTGAGACTTCTTGTCAGTGCGCCGATGTCAAAGTACTTGCTCAAGCACTCGCAGTACGTCTGCGCGAAGGTGTCATATGACATGCCTTGGTGATGGAGCTCTCCTGGTCGCCATGCAGTGCGTTTGTATGTGAGACCGTATGCAGTGCAGGAAGATGCGTAGCAGTCCTGTGACTGATATGCAGACTCTTCACCAAAGCAGTGCTGACGCCTGCACGTACATCACCTCTCGTCCGCGTGCGCCGCTTCCCAGGGGTGCTGGCTATTACTGGTTGCGCGCTTTTAAGGCACAAGCCTTAAGTGGCACATTAACATCGATACCCGGCGTCGTCGTCGATGTCCAGGAAAAGTGGTACACAACCCCCAATTAATGACATCATCAGCAAAGAGAAAAATTTCTTCCGAGGGTGCAGAGAATTGAACCAGGAGCCTTCAGATTGCGAGGTGATCGCGCAACCCATGGGCCACAACACCGCGTTGCTTCTTGGCAAATAATGGTTCATTTAATGTATGTGTTGCCCTATGACTCTATGCTAATAAGTAGGTGTGTCATTAGAAAGGAAGGAAACAATATATATTAAAAAGTGAATGTTTTTCGCCTTCAAAGCATGGAAGTAGTCTCAAGTGCCCTCCGTAATTTATTCTTGCTTTGGGAGTCGCCGTGGTGGCACATTAGTTATATGGTGCTCGGCTGCTGACCCGAAAGACTGTGGTTTGATCGCGAGTGCAGCAGTCTCATTACGGTGGAGATGAAATGCTATAGGCTCCTGTACTGTGCGATGTCGGTGCACGTTAAAGTACCCCAGGTGGTCAAAATTCCCGGAGCCCTTCACTATGGCGTCCCTCATAGCCCGAGTCGCTTGCTTTGGGACGTTAAACCCCGATAAACTGCATCTTTGCTTTGTATATGCTCATCTACACAAACGTGAGGCCAAAGCATGGCATATACGAGAAGCATGGATTTGGTATGCAGCGAAATTAATATTGCTAGTAATTAATTGCTTTTCCGTGAAATTACTGTTTGAAAGTAGTTAATTACACTACTAAATTACCACGCCGCAACAGTAATGAATTACATTAGAAATTACCGAGAAAAGTAATTTAATTACTCTAATTTTATTACGGTAATTTATTGTTGACTAGTTTGCCACTGATTTCAAGGTGATTGCACCCTGCTTTTCAATGAAAGCGAAATCCTGACATCATAGCGTCTGCAAATGGTACGAGACAAGGCCTTTTGCATTTTTAAGGCAAAGGTTTGTGCCACCTTACCTTTATTTTTTTTCTCTCGCCCGCCTTTTTCCCCTTTCTATATTTTGGATGTTATGAATGCAATGTTTTAGCAACAAGCTTGAATTAGCATCTGCGAAAAATTTTTTGCTGTTCTGCTCGTGATTGCCTCTATGTCCAGGTTTTGCGCCATTTCCTGGTCCCTGGCATTTATTGGCACTTTCACTTCATTCAAACTTTTGTGAATGTGCTGGCACAAATTTTGAAAAGTTCCTTTTCTAGCACTTGCAAGTTGTTTTCATATTTTTTTTTCCATGGGTCTGAAGTTTCATGGCACGTCCAGCCCGTCAACTATTTCTTACCGTTTTCAGATACTTTGTCCCGTTACACTTGTGCATTGTGGAACAGCCGCAGCTGCTCGTAAGATGCTTTGTGTCCTTGCCTTTGTGCAGGGCAGCAGCGGCGTCTTGTTTGCAGCGCTCAGTTGCATGTGGGCAAAGCATCCAAAAATGATGACTAGCTTGGCTGGCATTTTCTCTAGGTCTCTGAATGCATCATATGGTCAGAATTTGGCAACATTATAGACATGTATACTAGGAAATCGTTTCAAAAAGTTATCCAGGATTTTTAGTTTTGTGATACTGCAGATTACACGAACCAAGAACAGAACAGCAAGGTTCTACTGTATTTCTTTGAAGGGCTGTGACGGTTTTAAAGGGTGTCTGGCAACCTAGAATTGTCAAGAGGAGGAATTTCGTTTACCTGGAAAAATCGGGGAGTTGTGAGGGATACCATCAAGAAAGTGGTCAAGTCTCGGAAAAGGACGGACTGAAATTTACGCAGAGGTCTGCTGCGAGTTTTAACGATACTGTGAGTGTCCAGCACACGGTCCGTTCTTATTGGCATGACATATTTTTGCTTCTAATGAATATTAGGCATGGCAGCCTGTCTGTTCTAGCTGTCTTTTTCTTGTCTTCAATTAAGTGAGCATTGTATATACTGGTTGGTTCTTTACAGGTTGCCACACTCCTCATTAAATTTGGTCTGGTGCATATGAATAGACACAGCTACGTTCAAAAGTATTTTCTCTGGAATAAGCCTTAGTCATAGTAATGTGCAGAATTCATGCACTTTCAGTATACTGATGCAAGGTGCCACGCCACCCCAGTGTGGCATCAAAATCGATCTGTAAATCTTGCTCTCAGGCCTCGTCAATCTTGCAGGCTATTGCAGAAACAAATAGAGGCTAGTTTCTCAGCGGTTCGAGCTGTGATGACGAGGTCGTAAAAAACTGTTACTTTTTGTGGAAATCGCTTGGCGCTTGTCCTGTAGCATTGCTGCTATCGAAAGGGATGCCGGAGTGTGCCTTCATTGGAAAGGCAGTAAAAGGCAGTGCTTCTCAGTGATGAGCAAACCAACCTTTGTCAGCGCTCTTGTTCAAGGGTTCCTTCTTGAAAGCCTCAAATATTATTTTGCAGTACAATGAGCAGTGTATGAAGCCCCTGAAAGCATGCAAAGTGTTCCGTTAAGAAAATTTTCATAATTTTTTCAAAGTAGAGTTTGTTCCTTTTGTGAAAGCACATGTAATGTCAGCACATATGGCCACCACTCTTATGAACCATTAAAATAAAAGCAAAAACTTGTGAGCATAAATTTAACAAACTTTCAAATCTAAGACTCCGGATCACCCAGGCAATTTTCATCTAGTGAGAAGGGAAACAGCTGCTGAAATTCCTGCACAGATTCCTAGTTGAAATGTGCCAGCATCTGTGGGTCCGTTACGGGCAGGGATTCCAGTGTGGTGAAACCCATACAGAAGAGTTAAGCGGGCCATGTCCCGTCAAGAATGCTGCATATGGGGCATTCCACAGCTGGAGGTGTCACAAGGGAGTGTGGAAGAGGTCGTCTTGTTAAAGCTCTCACTCTTCTTGTAGCTTGAGCTGCTGTTCATCGATTTTTGTGTCATTAATGTTTCTCAACAATGCCACATCACTTCATACGCCTTTTCAGTGTCTGAACTGTGACAAGAGTATCTCCACCGCAGCCGTGGCCTCGTGCTTGAGTGCTCGCCTCGGCTACGGGAGGTCGTGGGTACGATTCTCGCGGCCTCCGGTCCACCAGCCAAATAATGCAATGAGAACAGGCGGTCCCCCGGCCTAGTGTTCGGCTCTCCAGGGGTGCACTGCGTGGGAAGGATAGCCTGCACCTAAAAATTCCCGTAAAATGTGGGCACAAAAACGTCTCCACGTGGTTAAATCCCGCAGTTCAAAACTCTCGCCTTGTGCCAGTTACAAAACTTACAACGTTCACTTCTCTAGCCTCAAGAGAGATGTGCCATAGCTCTCTCCGCTCCCAAACCCCCTTCGAGCAAAGTGCAGCGGTATTTGCTTGCTACCGTTGTGGCTGGCTCACAAGCGCCGGCAGGTGTGCATGACGGGTTAAAAAAAGATGGGCTTCTACCGCACGAGTTGTATTTAGGGTTGCTTGACGGCGGAACTTATCTCTAATCCGTCAAGGCAACGGTTTGGTCGAAGACCCTTCTCCCAAGCATCTCACCCTAGATGAGCCCAGCACCATGGCTGGGAAATCTTAAAACCGGTGGGTACCCGGCAGCACTGGAAATCAAACACAGAACCTCCCGAACGTGAGGCGGATGCTCTACCACAAGGCCGCGCTTTGGTGCTATGATCTTCGCCAAAAGGCCGAGAAATGAAAAGCCGAAAGATTGTCGTTCGGCAGCTTACAAAGTCAAGCTGTCATGTTTTTTCCTGAACACAGTTATGGCTCAGACTAATTGTACCATTCGACATGATTATCCCTAATTCATTGAGATGCTCACTAAGCTTTAGGATGCGATAAATTATGAAGAGGAAGGAAATGTTTCTTTTCATCACTGCATTTTGTGCAAACATGTCTGTATTGTAATTTCAAATATCTGTTTTGTAATTGGAACTACTCCAAAATAAAGCATATCGCAGTACTAGCCGGCATTTCGAAAGGCCCTGATATGCACAGCATGTGTACGAGAGCAGGCGATGCAGCGGTCCCTGTGTCACTACTCTTGGAGCCCACATGACCAAGGTTGCTGCTCTTCCTCGGGAGTGACGTCATAATGCACCCCTGCACTCAGAAACCGAAATGGCTCAGTATAAATAATGCGATAATATTTAATGTGCATATTTGAATTGCGGAGCACGTATCACGCGCTGGGTGGGAGTATGCAATGTTTGAAACTAAGAACACTCCAACCTAAAATTTGATGTCTCCGCCCCTTTAAGGTTTTGGGTTTAGCGTATGGAACTTGTGACCTCCTGTGTGCCAGCGCCAGAAGCCTTTCATAGACCCTTTCGTTGTTTGTCTTGACTATTTTTGTTCATTCTTGGTCTCTGCCTTGTACACACTTATTTTCTGTGTGGTTTCTCTGGCACATCTTGAACAGTGTTCCTTTTATCCTTTTTTAAGGATCTTTCTAATGTCCATACGCAAAGCCACTACAGGAGTGCGTGGGCTGCTGCTGTAGCCTCCATTTTTTGTTTATTTGTTTGTGGGGTTCTCTTAGTGGTTTATTAGTTGCATTTCATTGTTCTGAGCTTGCATATCATGCGCCATTTCCTTTCCCCAAAAACCAATTTTCATTTGTTTCCATTGCGTTTCGCCTCCATCGAAACGCGGCCGCCGCGGCCGGGGGCTATGCGTTGTCACTGCATGTAAAAGATCTCCAGGTTGTCGAAATTTTTCCGGAGCCCATCGAAAGGCATCAAAACTGCCCTGGACCTCCCCCCGTACACATCCACCCGGAAAATTCTTAACATGGGGAATTCAAACACACTAGACGAGCTCATTAGACTACCAGAGTAGCACAAAAACAAGGACTCCTGCGTAGCCATTCGGGGCTAAAAATACTAGAAAAGTTAGGCTTCGAACCTCGAGCGCAGCTCGGACACAGAAGTAAGGAACAAACAGACGTTTCCCAACAGACATAAGGAACAAAAATTTGACTGTGATTTAGCTCTGGTTAACTCTAGCTGAATTGCGAAAGTTTCGTTTCCTCTGCACGTCGTCTACACAGCGTCTCATTCCGATGCTAGAACTCAAACCGGTCTCCCGCAATTGAAGAGTCACTCCGGGACGTGGCACGTTTCTTCTAGCCGCATCTTCGTTACGACGCTTCTCGAGTCGCGCGGCGCGTTCTTCTGGCATCTCTTGAGCGCGTTCTCTCTTCCTCGCTTCATTCTGTCGTTGGTGCTTCTCTTTCGCGCTCTCCATAACGGCTACAATACACTGAAAGCGCGCATATATATATATATATATATATATATATATATATATATATATATATATATATATATATATATATATATATATATTGTAGTGTGGTAATCTTCATCGATATAACCACTGACATGCGTCGCGTGCTGCCGCTCTCAAGGACGAAGAAGTTGTTCGCTGCCTTGCTCTTTCGCCACGCCTGACGCTTCGCTGCGAGTCTCCCCTGAGCGGCTGGAATCATCTGGGTTCACCGAATAAACACACCCCTACAATTGGTGGAGGTGCTGGGTACGTTCCCGTCCACCCTGGAACTAAGAAGCCGCACGTTACCCTCTGCTTCCAGCATGCCGGATGACACTGCCACGACATCGTCGCCCCTCCCAACCACCGTGCTGTGTTCTGGAGCTCTACGGCAGCGTGATCCGTGCTTCTTCAGTGGCACAGCCGACCAGGACGTCGACGATTGGTTGGCGGCATATGAGCGCGTCAGTAGCTACAACAGATGGGACGACGCTATCAAGCTAAGCAATGTAATCTTTTATCTGACTGACGTGGCGAACCTCTGGTTTCGCACCCATGAGGCAGACCTGCCATCTTGGTCTGCATTTAAAAAGAATTTTGCAGAAGTGTTCGGCCGCCCTGCAGTTCGCAAGCTCCGGGCAGAACAACGCTTGCGTGAGCGCACTCAGCAAGTCGATGAGTCGTTCACTAGTTATATAGAGGACATCGTGGACCTATGCAAGCGTGTCGATCCGCTAATGACTGAAGCGGATAAGATCGAGAACATCATGAAAGGCATCTCTGACGACGCGTGCCAAATGCTCTGGGTAAAAAATCCTGCCACGGTGAGTGACGTGATCAAGCTTTGCCAGAGCTACGACGTGCTTCGTAAGAAGCGCGCTTCTACCCGGCGGTCCGGTGTTAGAGACGACGCCATCTCTACACTTGCGCTGGGCGGTTCTACCCCATCAGAGGACAGCCCTTTACTTCAGCAAATCAAAGCCTTCGTTCGAGAAGAGGTCGCCCGCCAGCTATCGCTGGTCCCTCAGTTACAGGATAGTGGCCGCCTTGTTCCTGACATGGCTCCGTCTTTGGCCCCTACCATACGGCGTGCCGTTCAAGATCACATCGCTGACGTTCTTCCTCCCAGCTCCATGCTCCCGCCCAGCCCTGTGCTGCCGCCCAGCCCCGTGCCAGCGCAAGTAACGGCACCACTGACTTACGCCCAAGTTGCGGCCAGGCCGCTCATGCCATCAGCATCTCTTTCCTACCAGGCCGCTCCTTCCAACCTTCCTTCGCCTTTGCCTGGGTCTGCATTCCATGTCCCTATTCCAAGGGTACGCCAACGCCCTACGAACCCTTGGCGTACCGCGGACAACCGACCAATCTGCTACTCTTGCGGGCTGCCGGGCCATGTCGCACGCCTTTGCCGCCAACGCCTTCCACCTTCTCGACCTGAACTATGGAACTACTCCTACAATACAGACCAGCCCTCGCCGAGAAATCCGCCCAGTTCCGAATTTGTATCTCGTGACAATCAAACGTACACAGCTCGCCGATCACCTTCCCCTCGTCGCCGTTCCCCGTCCCCACTCCGACGTTCTACCGGCACCGTTGAGGGAAACTAACAGTCGCAGTTCCCGGGGCAAGAACTGCGCTTGGTTCGAACTCTTCAAGTCCTCGGTGTTCTCCCACTAACGTAATTCAAGTGTTTGTCGACGGCGTCGCAGTACTCGCTCTAGTCGACACGGGCGCTGCCGTATCAGTCATCAGTGAAGCTCTTTGCCGTCGTCTTCGTAAGGTGACCACCGCACTTTCCGACTTTTCGCTTCGCACCGCCTCATCACAGCGCATTCATCCCTCAGCGGCGTGCACGGCCCGTGTTCTCATCGAAGACGTCTTATACACCATCGAGTTTATTGTACTGTCTCGCTGCTCACACGACATCATCCTGGGCTACGATTTCCTTTCCACTCATCATGCCGTTATTGACTGCGCCCGCGCGGAAGTTTCCTTTTTACCTCTTTGTGATACCGTCTTGTGTGACGTCCCTACCCGGCCTGCAAAACTCCTCGTCGCCAGTGACACAGACATTCCTCCATTTTCTGCTGCCCTCGTTCCACTCTCCTGTGAAAGCGTTATTAGTTCGACTGTCTTCTTCACACCTTCCGACGCCGCTTCACGCCATCCCTGCCTCCTGCTTCCATTTGCGGTCCTCAAGATCGAAGATGGCCTTAGTGCAATGTACGTCTCAAATCCATTTTCGTGCCCGTCCGTCCTGCTACGCGGCGAGTGTCTCGGTCGTATTGAAGAACTTGATCCCGCGCTTGTAAATACTCTTCCTGCAACGCCTACTTCATTAGACGTTAATGTGCTCAGCTCTTGCGATACAGCGACCGCTTCGACACCCGATGTTCTTCAACAAGCTATTGACGCAGATCTCCCACCCGCACAACGCGATCAACTCGCTGCTCTTCTACAGAACTTCACTTCTGCCTTCGACCTTCCTCACACTGCTCTGGGTCGCACGTCTGTCGTTACGCACGCAATCGACACTGGTACAAACGCACCTTTACGACAGCGTCCTTATCGCGTGTCGGCCTCTGAGCGCCAAGTCATTGCTGACAACGTGGACGACATGCTTCGCCGGGGCGTCATACAGCCATCTAACAGTCCATGGGCTTCTCCGGTTGTTTTGGTCACCAAGAAAGATGGTTCCATCCGGTTTTGCGTCGATTACCGTAGGCTTAACAAAATCACGCGCAAAGATGTCTATCCTTTGCCGCGAATCGACGACGCCTTGGACTGTTTACAGGGAGCCGAGTATTTCTCCTCTTTGGATTTGCGCTCCGGCTACTGGCAGGTACCGATGGCTGATAATGACCGCTCGAAAACTGCCTTTATAACACCGGATGGATTATACGAGTTCAACGTTATGCCCTTTGGCCTCTGCAATGCCCCGGCTACTTTCGAGCGCCTGATGGACACTGTTCTTCGTGGACTCAAGTGGCAGACCTGTCTTTGTTATCTGGACGACATCGTAGTTTTTTCTGCCGACTTTTCTTCTCACCTTCTCCGCCTAAAGGATGTCCTCACGTGTCTCGCCGGCGCTGGGCTTCAGTTGAATTTGAAGAAGTGCCACTTTGCCGCTCGAAAACTCACAATTTTAGGCCACGTAGTTTCTAAGGACGGCATTCTTCCCGACCCCACCAAACTTCGCGCAGTTGCAGAGTTCCCGAAGCCAACCTCCCTGAAGCAGCTTCGGAGCTTTATCGGCCTCTGCTCCTACTTTCGACGTTTCATCTTGAACTTCGCCTCTATCATCGCTCCTCTGACCCAGCTCCTTGCCGGCAGCTCCGACCTTTCCGCCTGGACTCCAGCCTGCGATAAAGCCTTTGACACTTTACGCCGCCTTTTGGTTTCGCCGCCCATTCTACGCCACTTTGATCCGGCTGCGCCTACGGAGATCCACACTGATGCCAGCGGTATTGGGCTTGGTGCCGTCCTTACCCAACGTAAGCCTGGTTACAGCGAGTATGTTGTGGCATACGCCAGCCGAACATTGACAAAGGCAGAATCTAATTATTCAGTCACAGAAAGGGAATGTTTGGCCATTATTTGGGCTATCGGAAAATTTCGTCCTTATGTGTATGGTCGACCGTTTTACGTTGTGACCGATCACCACGCTTTGTGCTGGCTTGCCTCTCTGAAAGACCCATCCGGTCGCCTTGCTCGCTGGGCTCTTCGTCTCCAGGAGTTTGACATTCATGTCATTTATCGATCAGGGCTGAAGCATACGGACGCGGATGCTCTTTCCCGCTCGCCATTGCCTAGAGATAATTCGTCTGACCACGTCTGTGCCTACGATATGTCGACTCTTACAACTATCGACATGGCTACCGAGCAGCGGAATGACCCCTGGATCAATGCACTTTTGAATTTTCTCTTAAGTCCTACTCCCGGTCATTCCTCCAAAGCGCTCGTCCGCCAAGCACACCACTTCTCCATTCGTGACGGTCTTCTCTATCGCCGCAATTATTTGCTTGATGGACGGAAGTGGCTTCTAGTCATCCCGCGTCATCTCCGCGCCGACATTTGTGCTGCGTACCATGGTGACCCACAATGTGCTCACGGTGGCGTATTGAAAACCTACACACGCCTACGTCTGCGATTTTACTGGCGTGGAATGTACCGCTTCGTAAGACATTTCGTGCGCGCTTGCGAATCTTGTCAACGCCGAAAAACTCCTCCGAAGTCCTCTGTTTCGTTGCAGCCGTTACCCTGCCCTGCTCGTCCGTTTGACCGCGTTGGCATAGATCTCTATGGCCCTCTTCCGACTACTCCTGCTGGAAACCGGTGGATTATTGTGGCAGTAGACCATCTGACTCGCTACACTGAAACATCACCGTTACCCTCTGCCTCTGCAAGAGACGTTGCTTTGTTCATTCTCAACAACTTGATTCTTCGCCACGGGACTCCGAAGGAACTGCTCAGTGACCGCGGACGCGTTTTCTTGAGCGACGCTCTCGAGGCCCTACTGAAAGAATGTCGCATCATTCATCGCACCGCTACTTCTTACCACCCTCAGACGAATGGCCTGACAGAACGCTTCAACCGTACTCTGAGTGACATGCTGGCCATGTACGTCAACGACGCTCATTCCAACTGGGACCACGTTCTTCCCTTCGTAACCTACGCGTACAACACTGCGATACAGACCACCACTGGATTCTCTCCCTTTTTTCTTCTTTACGGGCGCGAGCCAACCTGCACAATGGACGCGCTTTTTCCCTACCGCCCTGATGTTTCTGAATCGACGCCACTCTCGGACGCCGCCCAGTATGCAGAAGAATGCCGTCAGCTCGCTCGTTCGCTCACAAAGGAAAATCAATGGCAACAAAAACACCATCGTGACACTGGTGAGGCGCCTTCATATGCGCCCAACTCCCTGGTGTGGCTCTGGGTTCCTGCCACAACCGCCGGCCTGTCAAAGAAGCTTCTTGCTCGGTATCACGGTCCATACCGAGTGCTTCAAAAAACATCTCCTGTGAACTACGTAGTTGAGCCCGTTACGCCATCTGCGGACTTGCGTCGCCGTGGACGCGAAATAGTTCATGTGGACCGAATCAAGCCCTACTACGATCCGTCTGTCCTTTCGGCACCATGAGTCGCCAGGATGGCTCCTTCTCTGCCCGGGGGGGAAACTGTAGTGTGGTAATCTTCATCGATATAACCACTGACATGCGTCGCGTGCTGCCGCTCTCAAGGACGAAGAAGTTGTTCGCTGCCTTGCTCTTTCGCCACGCCTGACGCTTCGCTGCGAGTCTCCCCTGAGCGGCTGGAATCATCTGGGTTCACCGAATAAACACACCCCTACAATATATATATATAACCGCCGCGAGGCGACACCTCCTCTCCCTCTACCCCAGCGGAGCACACCTGGTGGAGCGAGCGGCGACGGCAGCATCGTCGACGGCGGCGCCATCTGTTAGAGCGCGGCTGCGGCGTTGCTAGGCGACGTGGCTCAAGGTCGTTCGTCCGCCGCCATCGCACTGGGCGCGACGAGCCGAAATGGCTCGCTGACTGGAGTAGTAAAGCTTTCGCTTTAAAATCAAAATCCCACCAGAACCAAAGAACATGCATCCGGTACACCATGAGGGTAGAGGAAAGGACAGAGCGAAAGCTCTATAGAAAAAATTTCTGATGGCCTAGCTCTGTTAGGATATACGTAGCGAAAGCGCGGAGACTTCTGCATCGAAAGAGTGCATTCCCTAGATGCCCCTTTATTCATGCTGAAAACTTGAGCCCTGGTGGCGGACTGGTAGCGTCCGTACCTCAAACGCCAAAGTCCCGGTTCGATTCTGAGCCTCGGCACAGGTTTTATCTTTTTACTCAGTGAGTGTGCGGGGGAGGGTTCAGTGGCTCCCATAGATGCCGCAACCGTACACGTTGGTTAGCGGTTAAGAGCAGGCTCTGTGAAGGCGCGTTTAGACTACGACGTACTACGTGCGCTCCACGGCGACGTCACGTCAGCCAAAGCGAGACCCTCTATACTCCAACTGCGTTTGACCGCCGAAGCGTTCGGCGGCTGGAGACTCAGTGCACGCCTCTATTTCGCGCCGAGTGCGCCGCTGCCAGCCGCCGCCCGGCCGGCCAGACCGGTTCGGTCCCGTGGCGAGGTGCGTGTTGTGACGTCATGTGCCTCCTCGGAGCACCGCCACGGCGAAATCGCAAGTTCGCGGCCAGTAAAGCTTTAGCTGTAAAGACTAGCCAACAGACTGGACGTGGTTTACACGGACGCGGCGGAATACTAAGGCAGAACAGGTTTCGTAGCACTAGCAACCAGGGAGGGTGGAGGCCGAGTCTCATGCTGCAGCACCCGACAGTGGAACGCAACAGCTGCTGAGGAGGTAGCCATTACGCTGGCCTTAACTCAACAGAATGGCCGAGTGATTATAACTGATTTCAAATCGGCTATCCGCGGAACAACAGCGCAGGTAGGGTATCTGCCGAAACAGTCAAAATTCTGACTGCCGGCCCGACACCGGCAGAGCTAATTAACCTAATCTGGACTCCAGCCCACGAGGTACTCCAAGGAAAGGAGACAGGGCACGCATTGGAAGTTGTAGAGGCATCCTTAAGTCCTGAATTTGCATACGCTTGCAGAAATTCCGCTCCTCAAACCTGTCTGCTATGTGCTCCGTCGTGTAAAAGTGATCTCTCGTTGGAATCGCATACAGTGAATGTCGAACGCAGCTAGGGCTAGATGATGATGATAATGATGATGATACCAACTTTATTTTCCACCAGATAAGGAGGCCCCCTACTCCCCCTCCCCGGCACGCAGGCCTGGGTGACCGGGCCGGGACCCCCGCGATTAGAAGCAGGCAAAGAGGTGTTGACTCCTCGCGGCTTCTTCCGCCAGGCGGATGGCTTGTTGCTGTGGAGCATAATAATAATAATAATAGGTTTTGGGGGAAAGAAAATGGCGCAGTATCTGTCTCATATATCCTTGGACACCTGAACCGCGCCGTAAGGGAAACGATAAAAGAGGGAGTGAAAGAAGAAAGCAAGAGAGAGGTGCCGTAGTGGAGGGCTCCGGAATAATTTCGACCACGTGGGGATCTTTAACGTGCACTGATATCGCACAGCACACGGGCGCCTTAGCGTTTTGCCTCCATAAAAACGCAGCCGCCGCGGTCGGGTTCGAACCCGGGAACTGCGGATCAGTAGCCGAGCGCCCTAACCACTGAGCCACCGCGGCGGGTCACAGCGGGCCACAGCGGCGGGCTGTGGAGCAGAGACCTCGCTCCGCAGCAGGCCTGGCTTCCCAGGTTTCTCTTAATTGATATTTGCTTTAGCGCCTTGAGAGCTGGCGTATTCCCAGATTACGTGGTTGAGGGTCCCTCTCGTCCCACAGTGCTTGCACTATCGTTTTCTCTCTCATCTTTTTGAACATGATATGCCCTGACCGTGTTTACGAAGCTCCCAGCTTGCAGCCCAGGAAGCTGTCTGAATTTATCTGAAGCCCTCTACAACGGCGCATCTTTCATTCTCTTATCTTTCACTGCCTCCTCCATTCCTTCCTATACAGACCGGTTCAGGTGCCAACCGAGAAGTGAGACAGTTACATCTCCTTTACTTTCCTCACAGCTAATTCGGCCAGGTTTCCAAACGCGTAGCGCATCAAAAACGTGCAATACAGTGGCGGTGCGTGGCGAAGGCTGGCTACGAGACATGCTGTTGACTCCTGATGCGCGTGTAAATGTAGCACGTGTGAAAGCCGTGGTCTCGCGCTATAGATGGCGTAGATTCGGGAGTGCAGCTGGATATGTGAGA
This sequence comes from Amblyomma americanum, assembly GCF_052857255.1. NCBI lineage: Eukaryota > Metazoa > Arthropoda > Arachnida > Ixodida > Ixodidae > Amblyomma > Amblyomma americanum. The sequence continues at coordinate 49,392,835 of NC_135497.1, forward strand.
CAGTTACTGCGTCGTTTCCTTTCCTCAAAAACCAACTTTCATTTTCATTTTTCGTGAAAATCGGGCGAGGACAAAACACAAAACGGCGCAGTTGCAGCAGGTGGTTATTCAAAAAGCCACATCCCGTATTTATACTGATTGCTTTTGAAGCTGCTCTACCTAACAGCTAAGTTAGCAGACTAAGGTGTTGTTGAGTTGTGATTCAGCTGTGTCAGTGCGCCACATGCCTGTAAGGCCGCGCTTCATCAACGCGTACATTTTTTCATTCCCCTAGCTTGCAGTCACTGCGGGCCTCCGGTCTACCTGGAGAGCTCTCAGTGAAGCACCGAATTCCCTCTATCCGCGTGCCTTTCCCCCTCCCCCGCAAGCAGTGGCAAAGGCGCAGGAGGCACTGGCTGCTTGACAGCACAGCTGTGACGGCCGAAGACACCTGGCTTTGTTAAGCGCAACAGGAAAGCATGCGAGGCGCACACAACGAGCACGTGGTGCCGCTTGGTCTTAGGCAGCATTCCCACGGCGGCGGAATGCGAACCACCTCGCATTCCGCGATGGGCCCCTTTTTTGGCATGCTCGATGGCACCGAAGCGTCGCGGGTCTCCGCAGTCTCACATTCCTGCGGCGAGCCAGTGGATTAGTGGTCCCGCCAATTAGCTGGAAAAAAACGCTTCATCCTTCGAGAGGCGACGCGCGGGTGCGGCAGGGAAGGGGAAAGCATCAAGCACTAAGGGCGAGAACTCTCCCCAGGGAGAGTTTTCAGAATGTTTTCTGTATGTGTTTCTTTTTTTTCTAGCCAAGCCCCGGGCTCGAAGTTGGGCCCAACCTTCAGGGGCTGTGGCTACCTCCATTGGTTATCGAAGCATAGGGCGGGACTCGAAATATGACTGCCCTAAATTCTTTGTTTGCATAAGCTTTAATATTGCATGCAAAAACATTGGAGGGCAGTCTTGTCTAGTTGAGCTAGAGGCTCCGTGCAGTGGCAGGTAATTCTGCAACCCTAGACTCTAACCTCGCGTCGATGAGTAAGGGCTTGTAGAGAGTGTTTCTCTGTGTGAGAATATTCTTTGTCAGTTACAGCTTGACCGTCTGTGTGACTCAACTTGTAACGCAGTTTGCCCTTGTACATCCTGTAAATATATTTTCTCTTTGTCTCCATCATCTGGCATCAATCATCGTCTGCTCCTTCAACACTCCGTCGAATTCAAGTTTGGAGAGGTCCGGTGCCCCTCCGAAGAAACGCAAAAAACCATCTTGAATTTACTATGCACAACTTGAATGTATTACCTAGTTAAAGAGAAGTTACGCTCACAACAAGCGCACATTTCCATGTTCTCTAGCACGGCATGAAGGAACGGCTGCGGTATCAAGCTCGAATTCGATATCACTACAGTGTCTTCTCATAGATACCTAGCGTTGCAGGTTTCGTATTCAGTGTAACAAGTTCTATTTGGATGAGATTGCATATCCTGCACAAAGAAAAGCAATAAGGCCGAACAGGCGTTGAAGTTTCATCTTCAGTGCCAGAAACGGTCACTTAATCCACTGTACTCGAGTGCTCCTTTTGTTCACTGCCTGCAATTGCCTAGTGTGAATGCTCTTGTATCGTGTCGCAGTTTCAAATATAGATAAGTATACAAATTTAGGCATCCAATAATGCGAGTCACAGTAATTTCAATGTTTTTGTAGCGAAAGCAACAGTATGCGAGTCAGCAGCGCATTTCGGGTTAGCGTCGCTAGTCAGCGCATGCGCCACTAGGGCGTTCCACCGCTGCGGCGCGGCTTTCCTCAAAATTCAACTTTCTATTTCCTCTTCCTTCATTTCTTCTTTCCCTCCCTCCTTTATCCCTTCCCTTACTGCACGGTTCGGGTGTCCACCGACATATGTGAGACGGTTGCTGCGCCATTTCCTTTACTCAAAAACCAAAGAAAACAAGTGAGCCGCCGTCCCTCTCGAGATTCTTTGGCGTTGACAACGTTGCAGAGGCCATTCATTTTCCCAAAAGGCGCACAACTGGCTCCCTGGGTGAGTGGATAGCTAAACCTCGCTTTCATGTACGTGGAATTGTTAATAATAATAATTGGTTTTTTGGGGAAAGGAAATGGCGCAGTATCTGTCTCATATATCTTTGGACACCTGAACCGCGCCGTAAGGGAAGGGATAAAGGAGGGAGCGAAATAAGAAAGGAAGAATAGGTGCCGTAGAGGAGGGCTCCGGAATAATTTCGACCACCTGGGGATCTTTAACGTGCACTGACATCGCACAGCACACGGGCGCCTTAGCGTTTTTCCTCCATAAAAACGCAGCCGCCGCGGTCGGGTAAGAACCCGTGAACTCCGGATCAGTAGTCGAGCGCCCTAACCACTGAGCCACCGCGGCGGGGCTGGAATTGTTGTCCAACTCCAAAAGCCTGCTCTGATAGCGTTCCGCACACTGGATATACGCAGCGCGCCCACCCTGGCAGGTGGCAGGTAATGACATCGCAAGAGGTTGGTCACCCAATGAACGCTGCGGCGTATATAATGCTTCATATTCCGGAACCCTCCACTACGGCACCTCTTTCTTCCTTTCTTCTTTCACTCCCTCTTTTATCCCTTCCCTTACGGCGCAGTTCAGGTGTCTGCCGATATGTGAGACAGATACTGCCCCATTTCCTTTCCCTAAAAATGTTGTCAGCGCTAATGCATGCAGCCTACATCTCTCTATCACCACGGCAACGTATTTCAAAGAGCGATTAACGGCGTACACTGGCCCAGGGAGCCAGCTATGCGCCCTTTTTTCCTCAAAATCTAGAACGTTGTCAACGGCAACGCCAATGAACACAATGAAAGCCGAGAGATTTCGCTTTGCATATCCTTGATTAGCTGAGCTAATCCACATCCATTTTTGACGGACGGGCATCAATTTTAGATGCATTCTTGACACCAATAGTGTTGTGCAAGGGCTTGACAGGGGCTAGCAAGCTGGAAATCTCTTGAACTTTGATGCACAGCTCACAGTTTTGTTGGACATGGCACCATGAGTCGTCGCCAGAAGGCTGGACCGCGCATATACTGTGGCTCGGGCGCTTTCTGCCTGCGTACCTACTTACAGCGTACCTACAGACATGGCCACCGGCCAGCAATGCTCCCGCTTTCTTCCCCTAATTTTGAAACAAGTCGACCGTGGCATCTTGATCTCCACTCAAAGACTTCTCGATTTCCACTCGCAACATAAACACTTGCGTGCAGTGGGGTCCTGGGGGGCCTATGGTGTGCTCTGAATTAAATGCAGTTTTTCTTTCTTGATTTCCTCATGCTGTACAAATCGCTTTCGCACGCGAGCCTATCACGTGCTCTGCGCGCTTCCCTGGTTGGCCGCAGCACGGTACGTGGTAGGCGCTGAAAGAATTATATCGCTTGTGTTGCTCAGTGGAGGGCCGCGTGTTGCGCCGTGGCCTGTCAGATGACCTGGCAGACACAGCTGCGAAACTTCGAGTTGTCCAGTGGACAAACTTCCAAACTTCGCTCATGCCCGCTTGGTATGACGAAGTGCAGAGTCAGTACCAACGCCTCATTGTGCACGCCTTCATCCCTCTCTGCAGCGGCAGGGCGTTGTCGGCGTCGCCCGTATGCCCAGCCCGAGATGCTACGCTTTGCAAGATGCCGCTACGTTCGAAGCTCGTGGTAGCTCGGCTAATAGCATGCTGTGTCGTCACAGGTTTCGAGATTCGGCGGGATTACTTGCCCATTTCGAGGATATATGGCGCAATGAGACGCCCGTAGATGCCGGGGCTATCGCAGCACATCCAATGATGATGGTGTTGCGGCAACTGGCCTCTGAGGTGCGTGATGCGCTAAGTGCACTTCCCACTACAGATGAGATGAAACCTCTCCTAGATTCTATGAAACTTATATCGACTCCTCGTCGGGACGGGCTACGGGTTAAATTGTATTCGGCGTGCTGAGACAGACTAGGTTCGCCTTTAAAATCCGTTCTGCGCCGATGCTTCCAGTGTTTTGATATCCCTTCCAGTTTACGAGCTTGACGAGTTGTCCTTATCCCCGAACGACACACGGAGTCCCCTCTGCCGCAAAAGCGAAGGCGAATGACACTTGTTAACGCTGATTAGAAGGCTTCTGCAACCATTGTGGTTCGGAGCTTGATGGGTGAGACGGCAACGCTCATCCGTAACCATTAGGCCTGCTCTCCGTGCGGGGAAGAGAAATTCACTGACTGTCGTTTCTTACACGTGACAACTTCGACTACACTGAGGGGCAGTTGGCAAGCGATCTCCCGGTTTTCTTGGAACAGGAAAAGGTGTTTGCGCTCCTCGCACGCGGGTGCATATTTAGCGCCCTTCAGGTCTCCAGGTTTCCTGTAGGTCTCCATCAGCTCGTTTGCACGGCGTACGAGGGTAACACAGCACTGCGCTTAGAGAGGGTTCGGTGAGCTCCCCTCCCCCGTCACTCGTGAGGTAGGGCTGTTCCGTCTGATCTCTGCTGTCCGCATGGACCTTAGATCCTACCACTGTGCCATCGTTAAAAACCCTGGCGTGCACGGCCTTCAGCTCCCAGGCAGCATGACAATAAAGGTAACGGCTTTTGGGGAAGAACATATATCACTTTATTCGAGAGATGTCGCTTGTGGGGCCTTCGCATGTCGAAACGCCTCCTGTCTGGGCTGCTGCAAAGCGATTCCGATCCCGCTTCCAATACGCTAGCGTAGGATGCAAACATGGGATGCGCTAGCGTGGGATGCCCAGCGTGCAATGTGGCGACCCCCAGGAGGCCGTCAATCGAATTGTCTACAGCAGGGTGTCTGGCGCGGCCCTCAACTTTAGCAAAAGCCAGTATTTGATAATTGGCCGGGCCGAAGTCTGTCTACGGCCCGTTTCACATGTTGCGACTAGAATGAAAATATTCGGCGCAGTCGGTCATGCCGCGGATCAAGTGCCACTCCTCCCTGCGTCAGCGTCGGCCGCTGCGCAGACGCGTGGCACGGCGCACCGTCGCGATGTGGCCCGCACTGTCACCCCCGCCATCTACAACTGTAGGCTACATCGAGGGTTCATCGAGTCACTGGATACGTTTTCACTCAGTGACTGTATGCGTCGAAAAAAGCCATTGCTGTGCCTTAATTTCGACCATCTGGGTTCTTGACCGCAAGCACTGACACCGGGCAGCACACGGGGGTTTTAAGCGCTTCGCCTGTCATGAAACGCGGTCGCCGCTGCGGCCATTCTACCCTGCGTGCTCGTGCTCAACACCCTAAAGCCGTAAAAACTGAGCCACCGCGACTAGACACTAGACACTTTTAGTTGGGCGTACGCAGTGAGCTAGCGTACGCAGCGACTCTGCGGGCAACGACTTCGCATGCGCAGAACGCTACGTATCTCGCAGCGTCTAACGGGCGTACGCACGCTACAAACCACAGCGTGCGCACGCAACGGGCACAAGCGTTTGCGGGCAGGTAGGCTGGAAACGCTTATTGGTCAAAAAAACATGACTTCACATGTGTGACGTGTGACGTCTTTGGTCAAGTGATTTTGAATGACGTCATGTCCGATTAGGACCAAAAATGCTTTCCTTGGATTTTTTTTAGTTCCCAACATTTTCAGAGCGCGCGCGTCCTGCTCTCGCTGCCATGCTTCTGTCCGGAATGGCGACAGTGTCCCAACGAGGGTCAACATCAACCTGATCGCGGTGACCGTGACACATCATGACAATCCTGATCGTTATAGACGTTTCAGCGTCGGCTACAAGGTCTTCACTAAGCGGAAGAACATGCTGCAGCATATTAGAATTGCCCAGAAGTTGGAGGCGATAGGAGCATTCCGTAAGTGCGATCAGTTCAGCAGCGGGCTGCAACGCTGGAAAATTTGGTTCGTCACTGCTGCGTAGTACACCGATTCCCTGCCGAAAGTCTGCGACTTGTCTTTGGGAACGACGAAGGTAATTATTTCTATATCGTGTATGAATTTGCAAGCAGTCAGCTGGCTGTGACGTCCCTCAGTCTTTTTTTTCTTGGGGCAGGGAGGGAGGGGTCTTTTTTGTTCTTGAGCAAGTTTGTGCGGATGTTTGCAAGCAAACTTTTGAGTGCAAGCAAACTTTGCTCTCTGCACACTATGACGTAATCTTGCTGGTGTTGGCATGGCAGTGAAAGAATAACAGGCTCAAGATAGCGAACAATTCTGAGAGGAACGCTTGAGGTTTTCTATCTTGAACATAGAGACTCACGTGGTATTATCGCGAGAACTTCCGCTTCTCATAAATTGCCGGCTACATTTAGGAAGAAGTCTAGGCCACCACGCTTAGAAAGAAAAGTGTGGCTCCTTCCTGTGGCGTCACATTTGCTTGTAGACACTCCTTGCTGAAATGACGAAATTTCGACCAGCCCGGCACCCAAACCGTGCCTATATAAATCCGCCCCTCAAAAAGCTTGTACGCTTGTAGTGCACTGAAAGCCGAGGCAAATAGTGTCAATATGCGATCCATTTCAACGAATTTATGTAGGACCATATAATTATTTTGGTCCTACATAAATGCAACCGCAAATAAATTTTGTGTATGGACACCTATCAAAATAGGATAATCAATTAAATAAGCTTTTTTAATAATGGAAGAGTGTAATATGTAAGAATGTATGCTTTGCTTCATTTTCTGGTTATGAAAACGATTGGCAAGCGCTTCGGACGAATTTATACAGTGTAAACACCCACAAAGCCACACTGCCATGAAAACAGCTGCAGTGCCTCTGCGGTATGATTTGCCGGAGAAAAGGGAAGGAGCAACGTTTTTCTCATATAAAAAGTATTTGAGAGACACCAAAAATGGAGACCCGCGCACTTTTTCCGTACTGTACGTAATGAAAACAAGTATAAAGGAACGCCACAGCTAGGCTTCAGAGAGAACGAGTAAAATCATATGGAGCGGCAAAAGAGGGAAAAATGACGGCCATAAAGCATAGCCGGCACTCTTCGAGAACGGGCGCGGGCAAACGCCAGGACGCTCTTAATGACCAGCGAGTAAGCGACTTGACAGGGAGCCGATGGGACCGACAACAAGCAGATGCTGCTTTCGATGCGGCCGCCAAATTACAGCCTCAAACCAAGCGCCCGGCCAATAACACAAACCAAAGTAAAACTGAATACACGGGGCAGTATGTTCGTACACCGTAACTAAATACAAGATCCCTCTTTCCTGAAAAGGCATCCGAGTTCCCCCCCCCCTCACATCACCGCCGTCATCCTCGCCCTGAGTGCTACTGCGACGCGCCTCCTCACTCGGACCGTGAGTGATGGCTGCGTTAATGGCGAAAACGTCCCTGAAAGCGCCGCACGCCAGGGGCTGTGGTGCGCTCAGCCAAAAGAGTAAAAGCAGCCCCGCTTCCATGCTTTGGGTCACACCTGCGAAGTTCCGCTTCCGGGCACGCGTCGTTCGGCCGTTTTCAAACGACGCCATCGTTAGCTCTGCTGAAGGGCGACCTGTTGCATGTATACAGGGTCACCGGCGAGCATGTGTATCGAGCCGTCTTGAGATGGGTGTCTGTTTCTTTGATCTCTAGAGAGATAGCGACACGGAGGCAGACAGTGCACAGGGCATCTTGTTTTTGCCTTCGTCGCTCGCTATAATCAGGATACGTTCGTACGCCGGCCACCGAACCGGCAACCATAGGGAATGTGCATTCGGCTGAGTGCCCCTCTGGCTTGAGAGGCCTCGCCACAACGGCGGCAGCCAGTAAATGATTCCAAACACCTTCCCACCGGCCACATGTTTCCCAGCACGTGCATCTTTTTACAATGAAAAACCATTTGGGTGGATCCTTGTCAGGCTCGTCTCCGGCAGAGTGGCGTTGCTCTATCTTCTGCGGGGTAAGCGTCATACACTAATAAAAATGAATCTAGCCCAAACAAGCATCGGCCTTACAAATACATTAAGAGCATTGAGTTAATGTTCGACGAAACAAAAATTAACATTGCTATAATGTTTTGGTGCTACCTGGAAAATTCACAAATGCAGAGAGAGAAGTGGTCGAGGAAAGGCAGGGAGGTTAACCAGCAAAATGTTCCGGTTGGCTACCCTGCACTGGGGGAGAGGGATGAGGGGAGCGTAAAAGAATAAGTAGAGAAATGCGGTCCGTAGCAAGCACGACAGGCAATGACATAAGCACTGTAAGTAACAGGCCGCCGCAGATGTAGCCAGCACACCCTAACGGCTGCCGACTGCTGCGACTTGAGTGGAATTAACAGATCGAGGGCCCTCCATCACAAGGCAGTGCTGACGTTTCAGTCTCAAGAAAGGCTGCTGGCCGTTGAAGCTGATAATGTTGATGACAACGTAAGCATCGGAATTATTCTCTGAAGGATGAGGCTGGAGGATGCGTTGTGCCAGCTATTGGACAACTGCAAGCACTGGATTCAACAAATACAGCATCTGCAGTGCATTATGTGCAGCTGGCATGTGCATGCTGGAAAGCAGCACACGCATGGCATTCACGATTGGCTTTAGCATTGAAATCACTTGCTCGTCTGCGACCTGGTCCGGTTGCTGATCTACTACCCGACCAGCAGCAGTAGGCTCAACACACTGGGTGCGCGGTGCCGGGGTGGGTGCTTCGGTAGCGGTGGCCAAGTCACTTGCCGGTCCCGGTCTTGGACCGGAGTTGTGATTTGTGCTTGATTAGCAATGGTCTTGGGACTCTGAGTTCGCAATACCTGCTTGGTCACTGCGGGTGTGTGTAGCTCAGGCAGGGATAGCCAAGGCCCGTCTGCGACAGCCGTCTGTGTCTTGCCAGTCATATTGCTCCCAATCCTTAAAGTATTATGCGGAGGGGCAGGACAAGTTGCGGAAATTCTTGGAAGATCCTTTCCAATGCTCGTTACACTTTTAGAAGGTCTGTGACGAGGGCGACGACGTCGTCGCACCTTAGCGGCAGCTTCTCTGTGTCTGGAATTGTCTCGTCATTTGTTAGAGTGTCGCACTTTCCCTTGTCAGGCGAGGACAATCTTTTGAGGCAGCGTCATGACGGCCGCGGCAATTGGCACACGTAAGAACTGTTGCCCGGCAAGAATCGCCGCTGTGTGGCTGAGTACACCGCGGGCACACGATGGGCAAATTGCCCACACTACTCACCTGTCCTATCTTTATGCATTTCCGGCACTGGAGAGGCTCGCGTCAACGGAATCATGCTCGAACGCTGTAACTAGACAACGAGCTCACATCCTCTACTGCGCAACAAAATCTCATCTTTCATCGTCTTCTTGCACACTGTAGGAAGGTACAGCGCTCGGCTCGAACCAATTACGAACGTTCTGCAAGGTGTATCCATGGGCTTCCATTCTGTGCATGACCACATCACTGAGCTGCAACGTATTTTTCGCGGCCACCGGACAAACGCTGTAGAGTTATCTTCAATCATGAATGCAGCAAGGGAGGCAGCCAATCACCTAAATGTGGTGATACCTGTACCAATACAAGTTTCTCGTCAGGCCCACCGAGAGAACTACGGTTTTCAGTCGCCGGAGGAATACTAGCGTGTGGCAATATATGTGCCATACTTGGACTCACTCACTGCTTCTTTAGGTCGGCGCTTTTCTGAAAGCAATGAGAGAAGCTTCAAACTTCTCTAGCTGCATCCATTAAAAATGAAGCACTTGAACCGTGTTGAGTTCGCTGCCCTCGCCGAAGAACTTCAATGCTTTTACGGCATCGACAACTTCAAGGAAGAGGCCATCTCTTGGTACGAGATGTGATGCAACAAAACTGGGGAGCCATCAGAAATAACTTACTGCGAGCTTCTACATCAGGTAAAGAAATTATTACCCGCTGTTGCAAAAGCCACTGAGGTGGCCCTGGCTTTGCCAGTACTAAATGTACGGTCGAGCGCTCCTTCAGGACAATGAGGAGAGTGAAAACCTGGCTACGCTCAACGATGACAAACAACAGGCTGGACGGCCTTTGTCGGATGAGCGTGCACCGAGAGCGTGTAATGAAGCACAGAAATGACTTTATCACCCGTAGCCGCCGCGGTGGCTGAGTGGCTACGGCGCTGTACTGCTGACCCGAAAGACGCGGGTTCGATCCCGGCCGCGGCGGTTGAATTTCGATGGAGGCGAAATTCTAGAGGCCCGTGTACTGTGCGATGTCAGTGCACGTTAAAGAACCCCAGGTGGTCGAAATCTCCGGAGCCCTTCACTACGGCGTCCCTCATAGCCCGAGTCGCTTTGGGACGTTAAACCCCCTAAACTAAACCATACCGACTTTATCACCCGTGTCATCACGCAATTCACCCAGAAAAATCCGAGGCGTCTGCAGTTGCTGTTAAAGGAAGACTGAATGAGTGGCTGTAGTTGCGTGTTTGTGAACATGTTGTGCTGTGTGCTGGTCATCAATTCAGCAAGACTGAGCACTCTTCTCCACGAAGTGATAGTATCTTTTTGCATTTTTTATTCAGACGCACTGGATTTCTTGTAGCCATAAAGGAAAGAATGGTCAACTCAAGGAGCGTGTTGAAAACGGTCAGAGAGGCAGCCAGTGTTTAGCTTCTAGTCCCTCGAGATCAGTGAAAGTTAGGACCACGAGAATTTTCATATACTAAGCGTGGCGCTAGGAAGAGCCTTTTATTTGCCGTCAAGTTCTTCTGAAGGAGCTTTAATGTTAGGGAAGGTCAGTTTCACCTTCGCGGCACTTCATGAAGCTTCATGAAACGAACATGGAGGCAAGATTACTAATCACTTTTCAGTCGAAACGCCGCGCTTTCAAAATACCCAGTCTCAAATGCCCTGTACTGATTAAACGGATTCTCACAGATTTCTTTAAAGAAAACGGCATAGCTTGCTCGTACTGCCGAGGTTTATTGCTGTTAGGCTGTAAAATAAAGATGACGTCTCGATATTTCTAATATTTTTGTTCAAGTACTCTACGCGTATAATAAAAGCTCACCTAAAACATACAGATGAGCGGTATGTTTTAAGTAGCCTAAAAAACCAAACATCAACCTTTCGCGCCCCATTACCAAACGCAGCTGAAATGCATGCAGTGACGCACTGCTGAACGACTTGTCCCAAAACAACGCTGTCTGATTCAATTGCGGTATTGAGTGACTAATGCAGAGTAAAACAAATGTAAAGCATAAATGTTGTTCACCCTCATTTGAGCTGCCAGGAATACAACTGACTATTCACGCATAATTATAACCGGTATATACGCTTTAGTTTGGGAGGGGGGATGTTATTGAAGGAAGGAAAAATAGAAAGTTGGGGCCACGCGACGCGTGCAGTAATTTCTCTCTGGAACGAGGCAATGGTCGCTGCGCCGCGCTGGGGGAGGGGGAAGGTAAAGGAAAGAGAGTAGAAATAGAGGGGTACGTGCTCGCCGAGAGGAAGTCGCAATTCCCGCAGTCGAGCAGGGAAGGGAGGCCGAGCCGAGAGCAGAGCGCCGATGCGCACTCGGCTGGGTGATGGAGCCGACTGAGCTCGCGGGGGGCGTGGCTTGAGGCGCGCGGACCGCAGGGAGGCGCAGGCTTCTGGGCCAATGGGGAGGCACCTGAATGGTGGTGTACCGCATAAGCAGATGGCGGGCAAGGAATTTGCGCGCAAAGGAAGAAGTAGGATGCCGCGAAGGGGATGGGGGCATGGAATGCCCGTAAAGAGATACAAAGTCGACCCAAGGCGGGAAGGGGTGGCGAGCGAACCAGCCCGACGGCAAGAGAGCGGGAGGCCACGGGAAACGAGGCGCCCGAAGGGGCGAAGCGGTGGCGGCAGAAGCGGATGAGTCCGGGGGTCCCTGCCCATGAACAGGACAACGCAGACTACCGCCTATCGACAGTGTAGGCGTGTCAATGCACCCCACCCCGTGTGTGCTGACAAGTTCGGCCAACCCCGTGGAGCCCACGCCACCACGAGAAAACCCACAATACGAGCAGATGAGCGGTTCGCTCGAGTAGGGAATGCCTTAGAGGGCGGACGTAAGTTTTACAAGGAAATGCAACAAGAGAGGCGCAAAAGAGAAATTAGAGGGCACGAAGTGCGCTCGAAGGGTGGGGGTCTGATGGACACAAAGAAAAAGCAGGCCGTTGAGGCGCGCCGAAAAGGGCGAGGTGTGAACACCCGCAGGGAATGCCTTGACGGCAGGAAAATTTGGGAGTACCACGTGGGCGGATGGCAGGCAGTGTAGTTGCGCGCACTGAAGAAAGGGAGCGAGGAAATCTAGAAGAGAGTATAGCCCCGTGCGAAAAGAGCGCGCGAACAGAATCGCAGCGTGGCGAACGGACCGGGAGGGCAAGTGCAGCGAGGCGCCCGACGGAGCGAAGCGGTGGCGGCAGAAGCGGATGAGTCCGGGGGCTTCCCATCGCGAACGCGACAACGCAGACTACCGCCCTTAGATAGCGAAGTACGCGTGCACGCACCCCGTGTGTGCCGTCAACTGCGGCCAACCCCTGGGCGCACACGCAACAACGAGAACGCCCGGAAAATGCGCCGAAAAGCGGACTGCCCGCACGCTATAGCCACAGAGGGGCAGAATTGAGATTAGAAAAGGAGGGCGACTGAATAAGAAGCCGTGAAAGTGGAATGCGGGAAAAAACCGCATTAAGGGGGCATAAGTAGCGCCCGAGTGAGGAAAGCGGGCCGGAGAGGGGCGCGGGTAGGGGGAGTAGAAATTACTCGCAAAGGAGTGCTGTGAAGGCAGGAGAATGAGAGCGGGCCAGAATGGCGCGCGGGGAAGAGGGTATTAGGAAGCCCCGAAGGACAAAGTTGCCATTGAGGCAGGAGGGGAAAGCAGGCACACGAGGTGCGCGCGAAAAAGTCCCCGTTCGTCCAGAATCCACAGGGAGATGTCCGAGCAGCAGACACACGCGGACACAGCACCGTGGTAAACCGTTCGAAGGAGGAGGGAAAGTCTGCTGGGTAAACCGCTGCAGTGCAGGGGCGTAGGAGTTTAGCTGATGTAGGACCACAGAATATGAGGCGCCGCAAGGTTTCTTGGGTTTCTTGAGTAATCCAAGGTAGCGGGCCGAAGTAGGGCGCGCGTAGTGGAAGCGAGGGCCTCGGAGGACGCCGACGGGCGAGAACAAAGGGCCTGGTGAGAGACCCCGGCCGCCGGCGAGTGCACTCGCCGGCGGCCGGAAGGAAACTCACGCTTTAGATTGGGCTCGTTCTGTATAATATCACAGAGAATTCAGTAAAACATGACGTTAAAACTCTGCTTATTCGGTATAATAAGGTTGTCGCTAAAATAAAAAGAAAAACTAAGTGTCTTTCATTTATTTTTTAAGTAAAGAAGCACAAACGAAAAAGTAGACAAAAATCGTGACGTATCTGCCATATTGACAGTTGGGAAATTACCGGGAAATCAAGTGGCCAGAAACACGAACATCGTCTGAACAGGTTAAAACGCTTGTATCGGCATGCGCAACAAAGTTGGTCTGGTAGATCACGGGAATGTGGGGCAAGCGGGTTTTGATCAAGACCTGCACCACTGCAAGCTGACAACTGCAGCGGCCATGCTGCGCACACGAGCTGCCCGCGTCGAAACAGCTGCTACCATCTTAGATGTGCACCCGCATCGGGTTCCTTTAGCAAAATGTGTTAAATACCGCTAAGGAAAGCTACTGCAAGCAAATCAAAAGCGCTTCAAAGCACTAATGAAGCGGGCTGCTGCTCAGGTGGCGCGGAGAAGGACTGTAGGTAAGATGGCGGCTTGGTCGCTTCCGGTAAGCGCATGCAGGCGCAGTGCGCTTTGTGAAATCGGTCTAATACTTTTTGCCGGGCGCCGGGCGTAAAATGGACAGCAGAACTTGTGGACCAGTTGGACTATGTGGGGCCGCCTTTACTGCTGTACAGGCTCGGAAGTAAGCGGCGGGTCCTGGTACCGCGCGGTCTCGGCATCAGCGCACCAACGGCGCTCACTCCTCTTGCCTTCTACGCCGCTTCGGGAAGAGATGTTTCCGGGTGGGGCTTGACGCGCCATGAGTGCATCCAGACTTCGTGCGGCCCTCTGTTTCTCTGAGTCACCGCTGGGCATTCGGCAGACGGGCGCGCCTGACCCGAAATCGGCGGACGCCCTTTGTAGCAACCTACCGCACGCGGAGAGGGACTTCCGGTGGCGCGCCGAGTGGGGCATGCTCCCCACCAAAGACAGGCTCCACTCCTGGCGCTTGGTTCCAGACTCGCGCTGCATGAACTGTGCTCAGGCTGAGGCACAAACAAATATCCTTGAAGAGTGTGTTGTGGCTAGCACATTGAGCCGTTTAGATTCACGCGCTTTTTCCATCCCTGTGTCGCGCGAAGGAAAAATAAATAGCTGTTGTTTAGCTCTGGTTAAACCTGGAGTTACGCGATAGCTACAGCTGGCCGAGTGCAACTCGCTCAGTCGAATTGCAAAGTCAGTCTTTCGCCGCTGTGTTTAGCTTGGAGTTCCTTTTCCATCTTCGTCCCTAGACATGGATTCACCTTCTCCCCCTCTCCACTCCTCCCCCACTCGCTTTCGCCGGCGCGCCACGCCGCTGGCAGCTGCCAAGGCAGCCATAGCGCCGCTTGCTTGCTGTTGTTGTCAGGAAAAATGTAGAGGAAAGTGCACAGGCCTGCCCACTAGCTCTAGTTGAGCCACAATCGCTGCCACGTGCTGAAAGTAGGAGAGTTAAAGATAGGAGAGCAAAAAGTGATAGAAAAGACGCGCGCTTTTATGCCCCAGGCCGATACCGGAGGCATTGCAATACCAGGCCAACCTGTGGCAGAGGTGAAGCAAGCTTCAAGCACTCCGCCACATTTCCAAAAATGAGTTTAATATCTTGGGCCCAAATGGGACCCGTAGCAGATATTAAATCAGATATTAAATGCCAGCATAATGCTAGCTAGCAATGCTAGCATAATGTACGCGCGCGGCGCGCACACCAGCTGCGTGCTCTGTCCTCACTCCGCGCATGCGCACAACTGACGAGGCCGCCGGTGTCTGCTCTGCCGTCGGCACAGCGGCGAGCACACCAGCTGCGGGCTATGACGTCACTGCGCATGCGCACAGCTGGCAGACCAGTGGTGCCACGCTGACCTCGCGAAGTGGCTGGCGTATTGTAGCTATCGCTAAAAAACCGCGCGGGAAGTTCGAGCCTCTTGACGCGGCTGATCGGTCTGATCCTTTGGAAAAACAGGAATGCTGCCGTATAATTGCGCCAACCACGTCGGCTCATGTTCCTGATGGTAGCACGTCCATCTCTCGGTGATTTTATGGGGCTACCTAGATAGCCAACTCCTTACCCTTGGAGAGCAAAGCTTCCTCCGCACGTGGTTGATGCCACACATCAAACTCAGGAAGGGTGCCGTGTCACTAGGGGCAAGATATTAATCTATGCATTTGCTACACTTTAGGCGAACCCTTTCTCTCAATTGCCCTGTAGGTTTTTACAGCTAATCTTGTTTGGCTTGTGAAGTCACAGGCCTGCGTCTCTCCTTGTTTATGTGAGAGCTCAAAGGACCATTGACTGCGCAGAATTCAATATGCTCTGTGGCCGGGGCTCCCGCGGGAGTTTATTTCATTTTCTTTGCTTCATAATGTATGAATGAAGTCCATAAGATCTGCTTGCACAAAGTTGTGATTTTTGATTTCGAGACTTTTTCCTCCTGTACCGCACTACCTCTGCATGCCCCGTGTCCTCTGTTTGCTCGACTCTTATTTGAATCCTTGTAAGCTACGTATTCGTGTTTTTCAATAAATTTTCTTTATCTCTTATTTTATTCCATTACGTAACCACGTCAGTTACCGCGGCAATCACTAGGTTACGATTTGCCATTATAACGCATTACCCAGGGTTACAAAACGCGAGAAGTAGTCTCACGCTCTAAAATCACGGGCATTGGTCCGGCAGATGGTGCCCAGAAAGCAACCATGGAGGCTGGTGGGCCTGGGAGGTCTCGTGACCTTACAATGTCCTCACAGCCTGCCAACCAGATTGTTAGCAAACTGCCTACCGTGGCAGGTGGTAGTTAAATTAACTATTGGTTGCTCGGAAAGAGCAACCTATAGCGCACAAGGCTCAAGAACATGGAAGCGCCTGCCATCGTAGGGCAGTGGTGGATCGCTTAACCGCCGCACCACTGCGCCAGGAGGAGTATGAGGACTACCAGGGGTCTGTGAATGTAAAGTAGAGAATGACCGCTTGCATATATGGGAAGTAATCCATTACGCTTTCGCGTTACCTGTCTCTTCAATTTTTTGTTTTGCCGAAACAGATGGGCGCCTGGTTGCAGTTAAAAATTTGTAGCTGGCCATCAGTAACCGTCATTGATTCAGTACATGCTATGATTAACGCGACTAACTGATTGAAGCCCATGTTTATTCCACATTAGAATGCGCCGAAGGCGCTACGGTGGAAGGGAATGTTGTTAAGGAGAAGGGGTAAGGCTGCCTCCTTTTTATTAAAACTTCCTGGAGGCAGCTAAGTGGAGGCTGTGTGCCTCTCGAGAGCGTTGCGGAGCCGTTCATCAACCAGCTACGCCTCAGAGTCATGGATGAACACGAGGAGTGCCCGCCAGAGCTCGATGGCACAATCTGGAGACGAGGTATCGGGGCAGGCCCAGGTCCAAATAGAAGAAGTCCACGGCTCCTGCTTAAACGTGGCCAGCACTCGAAGGCGAGGTGGTGTGTACAGAGGACATTCCCAGAACAGGTAGTTCATATTCGCACCGCAGTTGCACCTCGACCAGGAACCAGATACAGGTGGCATCCTGCCGTCCCAATGAAAACGGTCCACCAAGATAGGATTAAGAATGGTGCCTGTTTGAATCCGCCGCAGCAGGACCGATTCTCTTCGCGTGAATACCACCAGAGCAAGCGCAGGTATAGAGAGGGGGTTGCCCACAGCAGTGAGGAAGGCGGCGCAAAGTGGTTTCGTCACAGGCCTCTCCGCGATCAGATCTGCTACCTCAGGTGTGGTAGCGACGGAACGAGGAGTATCAGATGCGAGAGAGATCAGCGCGTGCTATACTCTATGAGCCTTCTCGTTTCCATGGATACCGAAGTGCGCGGAAAGTGCGAAGTGCGCATGTTACCGAATGGATGATTACATGCTGACCGCGTTCGCGAAGCAGGCATGCGTTATGCCTTATGTTCTGCATTATAGGGTCCATATAAAGAACGCTGGCGCATGCCCGGTAGGCAGCTTGAGAGTACGTGCACAGACGACGGTGAATGGGTTCAGTTTCAGAAGAAAGTGCGAAAGCCGACTGCAAATAGTCTGAAATGGCCATTAGTTTGGCTCAGCTACTAGACTGCGCTCCTGCCGATGTATGGAGGGGGGGGGGATCGGCCCTTATTCTCTGTTGTCTGGTCGTACCACGCAGTCGCATAGCAAGTGTGGCTGCTGCCGTCTGCAGGAAGTGCAGCGTCCGTGTACAGAACACGTTCAGTTGAGGGGAGTGAGCGCCGCGCCGCATTCGCAGATGCGCATCGATATGTAGTGGAAGTGGCTTCCCTTCAGTGAGTGGCGTGGTTTCCTGCTGTGGCGTCTTGCTCGGCAAAGTGGGAAATGTGTGTACATGGTGCCTGAGGATCCGCCTGCGTTTGTGCCGCGAAGTCGCGTTTGGTGCGTGTGCGTGCGCATGTCGAGGAGCTCTGAACGGTCATTGAGCTTGCTGAAGCTCTTGAGCGCATCAAGGCGTGTGTACCCCGAAAGTCCTGTGACAATGTAACTGGCCTCATTAAGTAAGCAGTCAAGCGCGACACTCCGTACAGTTAACAGGATGATATGGCAGCCCGTACATGATGCGGCGACGAGAAAAAGTATTGTTGTGTTTAATGGCACGTAGTCAGCTATGGCCATCATGCGCCAAGCACAAGGTATAGAAAATTTTTCTGCAGAACTTTATAAAATTTGCAAAAAGTGATTGGTGGTGTAGACGGCCAAAAATGTTTGTTTTTCTACCTAGTGATGCCAAAGAAAAGACAAAGCTTTAACGAAAGTCGAGTAACCTCTGCAACTATCATTGCATGTGCAAGGACGTTGAGGCTCCCAACCAATCGAATAAAGACCACAGCCTTCTTCTCAGAAATGAGAAAACAGCTGAGGTGTGGTTAAAAATGTCTCTTCTTATAAATTACTCAATATTATCAGATCTACAATTTGTTGAAAACTGCTGTCTTTAAAAACATAAAAATATGTGAAATGTGAGCAAGTGCATCTTCACCTAAGAGTGGAATTTCACCTAAGGGTGAAATTGCCTGTGTTCAGTGTAAAAAACTTCAAAATACATTTTCCTCAGTGTTCCAAGTTTTCTACATGAAAATAAAACATGGTTTATTGTTAGCTCATCTTCGCATAATTCACATTTGGGCTTCTCTTATTTCGTCAGTAGGAAATTATGTGTTAGATGTGTGGGTGTTATACGGACACGGCAGATAATCACTTCCTTGAAACGCTCTCAGCGGGTGCAGGACTTCCATTCTCATAAAACTGGTTTTACAAAGTGTATATTGTAATTCGCTTCATTGTCCCAAGCGGACTGCCATTTTTTGCTTTTTTTACAATTTACCGAGTTCATGCAATCCTTAAAGAGAATATTTTCTTTTTTATTTGCTTGCCACGAGCCTTTGAAGCGCAGAGTTCTGCTCTCTCGTTGTGTCAATTCCGAGATGACTCGGCACCCAGCAAAGTTTTATATTTTTTCCTTGAGCTATGACTTTTGTTATGTTGTGTATGATGTCACCGTGCATCGGAGTGATTGCATTTGTTAGAGTGGAGAGCGGCAAGTAAACTGAGAGAGTGTGTGTAAATAATACGGTTTCTGAGGTTCTCATTCAGTATTTTTCTTGAACTATGACTTTTGTTATGTTGTGTATGATGCCACCGATCATCCTTCTCTTCATAAGCACATCATTTAATACTATACTTGCCAAATGTCTCATTGTTTGTACACCATGAAGTTACATTGAATGGCACTGAGACAAAAGTAAAAAGAAAGGAAATCAGAGCTAATGCGACAGTGCAAAGCAGACGTTCAGAAGAAAAGCCGTGCGCGTTGTTGCGCTAATTAAGGATTGGTCGGCAGCGTTCTGAAGGTCACACGTTCCCCTATGAAATGGAAACGGCCAAAAACCATATTTATATTTGGCTATGAGGCCTTAGCATGCCTGAAATGTCATCATAACACGTAGGAATGTAAATTAACTATGCTTTATATAAACTGCTGCAATATACTGGAAATCGAAGCCATGACCCATGGGTTGCAAGTCAGATACGCTACCCCTAGGCCAAAGAGGCACTTTCGTTCTACTTGGTTAAGGAAAGAGTTCGAGTGTCTTCATGTGTTTCACGTGTTTTAGTGTGCCTGCTTAAGCATGCTAATGAGTATGTGTGATTAGAAAGAGGCGTTAATTACGAAAGATTGCAGCAAATACCCATTAACGCTGTGGCGTCATACCCTTAAGGGATAGCTTTAGCGTCACCCTATTTTTAGCACGTTGCCTACAAGGTCCATTCGGCGGTGCCAATTTCCTAATTACTAATAATTTTGCGACGACTGAGTGTCACTGGGTCGGACGCGCCAAGGCAGAATGAAAGCTTCGCCTTACGGCACTTGGACAAGACTTGTCGCAGTAGCGGAAATACTGATGTCCGAAACCACAAAATCCGCACCAGCGCTGGTAGCACCAGTTTTAGACGTGTTCGCTATGCGTGCTTCTCATTCGAAACTTCCAGCATAGAGTTCGATTAACAACACACACATATACCTGATCAGATGTTTAGGGGAATCCACCAAGGTGGAGTATATTTGTAATAAGGGTGCATTACTCACTGGCATCCACCCATGCACAGCCATACGACTACAAAGAAAAGCTATACAGCGTTCTCAGGAACTTCGCGGTTGAAGAAAAATTCGTCCTGGTCCAGGGTACGAACCCGGGACCACAAATTAAGCGGAGAGTCACTCTATTACTGCCGTTTCGAGCATGTCGAATCCCCCCGTCCCCCTCTTTCGCTACCTCTTGCTCGCGCCTCCGCTTCGGTCCTTCCCCAGTGCTTCCTACTGCACCACTACTCCTGGCTGGCAGAAGTGATGACGGAGAAACGTTTCCTCCTGCTTACAACCTTAGCAGACAGGATGCCGAGCCACCGAGTTACAGCCAGCGTCTGCAGCTCAAGTCGCCGGATCTTATCGCACTCTTTTGTGGCATAAGAAGTTTTCGGAGCATACAATGCCTGGTCACATAGCATCTCCAAGCCGAGTGCCACAACTAGGCTTCCTGTAGACAAAAGCACACAAAACCAAAAAGCACGCATATAAAGAAGCATAAACGCAGCCAACTGTTCTCCAGTTTCTGTTTTGGCATGCTAGAAACACGATGCTATTCAACTACCCCACAATAACAATGATGCTTGCACTGCACGCCTGATTTTACAAATCTTACAATGATGATACAGCTCTCGACAAATCAGTCGCACGCTAACACAACAAAAGTTCTAGCAGCGATGAGAAACTATAATTAATATGATTTAACTTTTAGAACGAGTACAAACTTTCCTTTCCTTTATTGATCCATCTTTTTCGACGTTCCCATCGTAGCGCTTCTTGACGTCATCCGGGAGTTTGCGCCATGTTTCGTCCGAGAAGTATGCAGGCTTCCAGCGATAGTATTCTCCGGTGGGCACTTCTGATAACAAAATCAATAGAAACGGAAGAGCATTGATAAATGTCGCACACGAGATTAAGTGTTTCTTTACATTGCAAAAAATACGCGCGCAATGCGGCCCTGATGATAAGCCGTGCCACTGCTTCCTGGCAGCTACAGCTTCTCAGTCAACAGTGAACCTATGCTGCTGCAGTGAAGCAGGGTAGAGTCCGAGCGGGAATCTCTATTGAATATCCAACCACATGCAGCCTTTCTCGCATGCAACACTCCTGTGCGCATATATCGCTATGCATGACCCAATCCTTTAAAGGACACGAGCTCACATGACAGTTCCCGCAATGAAGACGACAGCAGCACGGTAAGGGGTTGCCTGAGGAGAAGAGGTTACGAACAGAGGAAAGCCGTTTTAATCGCGGGCACCTGCGTCTACCCTGTGGTAGTTTGACGGAGAAAAGTGTTGAAAATTGGAGCGCCACAATATCTGGGAAACTCAAAAACCATGCACACCTTAGGACGTATGTGCTGGTAACGCTTTCACCAGTCATCTTTCAAGTGGCTGCTGTCGACACACAAAAATGTGGAGCGTAAATGGCATCAACTGGATCTAACTGCAATGATGTAAATTTCAGACATAAAGTATACCTGCTGTGCACTGTTTACAGCTAAGGAAGCTCTTTTGATGCATGAAGTGTGCATTGTTATAAATCAACAGGCCTCGTGGAGAGAATAGTAATTCTAGACCTCACTCTTCTGAAAATTCGGACTTACACAGACGCTACAAAAGCCCCTGTACGGAGATTAAAAGCAGACCCCATGTGCTCTAAAATTTGGACAAAGGCTGCACCGGTAACGGCGCCACATCGCCACCATTACTTCTCCACCTGCTTGCTCGCTTCCGCGCCGGTTTCTGCTGCAATTCATCGTTTAGATTGAATACATTTCAAACCTAGCGCTCGCCTTATTCGGCTCGAGCGCCGATGCCCTAGCCCCGCCTGTAGGAACCAAGTGTAGTCTCTCACATATCTAATGTGTGGTGCATGTCCGTAGCATTCCTTATAAGCTCATGCCGAACACAACCAAGGGAGGAGACACGGAGAGGACAAGAGAAACAAGTGTCCCGCCTTTGCCACACGCCGCGAGCTACCGGTAGCAGCTTTTCCGGCAAGCAGACAAAGCGATGATGTCGATGATTACAATGGCTATTAATGTCAATAAATATCATGAAGATAACAGTACTGCTGGATCATGATGGCGTGTATTGATAGATGAGTGCTTGTGCAAAGGGGCTCAGAATGCGATTTCGCAGCGATAGCTCTTAGTGCCAATTCTCTCGTTTCGTGGCATGCAGATGTGTCCTCACAGCAAGACATATGAAATCATTTAAAGAGCGGCAATACTGTTAGAGGCGCGACAGGCGACATCAGGGTCGATATAAAGGCAAGCTTTAACTGCGCATCGTCTAATGTTATCGACATGCTTCCATGCTCCTCTTGTCCGAAACAATATATCGGGTAAACAGGGCAATCAATGAGCGCCAGAATAAACGTCATCGAGCTGACAGCAAGGAGCCTACAGAAGGCAAAGGCTGAACAATTTATTCATCATCATCATCAGCCTGACTACACCCACTGCAGGGCAAAGGCATCTCCCACGTCTCTCCAATTAACCCTGCCCTTTCCCAGCTTCATCCACACTTTGCCTGCAAAATTCTTAAACTCATCCCTCCATCTAACCTTCTGCCGCCCCCTGCTACGCTTACTTTCTCTTCAAATCCACACCGTCATCCTTAAGGACCGGCGGTTATCTTGCCTGAACCGCGCCGTAAGAGAAGCGATTAAAGAGGGACTGCCAGAAAAAAAGGGAGAGGTGCCGTAGTGGAGGGCTCCGGAATAATTACGACCACCTGGGATTTTTAACGGGAAAGGAGGGGCTGACAGAGGAAAGGAAGGAAAAGATTGGTAGTGAAGGGCTCCGGAATATTTTCGACAACCTGGAATCTAACGCGCACTGACATCGCGTTTGCCTCGCCGTGATGGCTCAGGGGTTAGGGCACTTGACTACTGATCCGGAGTTCCCAGGTCCGATCTCGACCGCGGCGGCCGCGTTTCGATGGAGGCAAGACGCAAGGCGCCCGTGTGCTGTGTGATTTCGGTGCACGAAAAGAAAGAGCACGCGTCTGTCGACTGGTTCCAACTGGGGCACTAGCACTGCTACAATAGTGCGGTCGAGCGGCTGGCAAGAAATCGAAGCAGCCACTGTGCAATACAGTTTAAGCGTCAGAGGCATCTCTGGGAGTCCAATGTGCGCTCATCCATACTGCAGTGCCATAATCACCACAGGCGAAAAACAGGATACGTTTCAACTGTTTTTTGTTCGCCTTACATACCTTCCAAGCGACACGAACAGATTAGTCGAGGAACAAATTTTGTTTCAGCTGTGGATGCCTGATTTCCGGTTTCACACGGATTATTAATGCGTTACTGCAAACGGAAAGGGCGAGCGATGTCCGTCATATAGTAAGTGGCAGGTGGCCCATCCGCCACATCGCTTAGCCCAGAAATTCTGTGCAAGCGCAGGTTTAAAGGATTGCACCTACGCACTTTCCGCCCTGGTGGTTTAGTGGATAGAGTGCCCGGCTAATGAGCCGGATTTCCCGGGTTCGAACCAGACCGCGGTGGCCACGTTTCGATGGAGGCGGGACGCAAAGGTGCCCGTGTGCTGTGCGATTTCGGTGCACGTCAAAGATACTCAGGTGGTCGTAATTATTCTGGAGACCTCTACTACGGCACCTCTTTCTTCCTTTGTTCTTTCACTCCGACTTTTATTCCTTCCCTTACGGCGCGGTTCCGGGGTCCACCGAGATATGCGAGACAATCACTGTGCCATTTCTTTTACTGAAAGACCAATTTTCAATTTTACCCACGCACTGATCCAACGTAGCATGCATGACGCGCAGGTGGAGGCGAGCGAGGCGTTCCTCGGCGAGCTACGCTCCCGGAAGCGCGTAGCCCTGGAGTTGTCGCTGTTCGGCTACGCCTACAGGCTACGCAACACTGGGAGCTACGAGCTGCGAGCCAGCGTCCGTGGACCCGCGCCCCCGAGACCGTTCATCGACGAGCGCGGGCTTCTCGTCTATTTCGAGGTGCTTATGTCACGTCTTTTCTACGCAGCCACCGAACCTGGTCGTCGCCTTGGCCACTGATCGCTTCTTCGCACGTTTCACAATACCACCGCAAATGGCACTTATCATCGATAGATATACAACTGAACCTCGTTTTAACGAAGTGGTTCTTCATAGCCCATATTGACCGCGCTCCCAAGGAGAATCGGCAGTGCTTAGTTGTATTCAATTTTTCGCTATAAACCGTTTCGTCATAACAAGGTTCGACTGTCACTTTCTAAAATGGCCGTAGAGGATCTGTGTCCAGGAGGGTTTCGTTTCGTCCGGTCTATAATTCGGCTAAGATGCGTGCGCAACGGTAGTTTTCCTTGCACTGTCAATTCTAGGGCTGATATAGCCTGCCTTATGGCAAAGTCACTTCTCTTCACTATGTAGAGAGCATAGGAGAGGTGAATATGTTAAAGCGTTGTCGTTGTTAACGCCGCCATGCTTGCTTAGCCATATTATCCGTGCGGTTGGAATTACCGTAGTTAGCGTGCTTACCGTACGGCGCGGTGCTAAACACTGTATTACCAGATGCAACCATAATAAACGTGCTACAGTTACACACACTCACGGCGCTTTTGCACAATGTCTATGCACACAAGATGCCGACTGACCACGTGCATGCGGTGCACGCGTGCGCAGATCTGCCTCGAATTCAGCTCCGACCTATCGGTGCCACTGTACAACAAGGGAGCCGACTGCAAGATCGCCGTCAACCGGGACAAAGGACAGTGGATTGGCTACGACAACAATGCCACCATTCTCAACAACGTCTGTGCGCGTATCCTATCTCGCAATGTTTCTGATTTGCGAAGCGTCGCACTCAATCTACTGCTTGCCTGTAAAACATATCCGTGAAGCACGCCTTGAAAATCAGGGCGGCGCATGCATCAG
This sequence comes from Amblyomma americanum, assembly GCF_052857255.1. Lineage (NCBI taxonomy): Eukaryota > Metazoa > Arthropoda > Arachnida > Ixodida > Ixodidae > Amblyomma > Amblyomma americanum. The sequence continues at coordinate 49,417,490 of NC_135497.1, forward strand.
CACATTCCGGAGCGGTGGCTTGCACTCACGTCACAGGTAGTGGCCGCCGTGCTTGAGACCACGTGTACAGCGAAAACCTGCACAATTCTTCCCTTATCGTCACCTGCATTCTGTAACCTATACCCCGTGCTCTTTACCCCTGTCTTGTTATTGTAGCATCTGAAGTTCCGCAACGCAGAATTACGGCCATAAAGCTTTCGCGGACGTATGCTGGAGCAGCTGTTCAGGAGTGGAATTACCCTCACGCACTATTGCGATATGCTTAAGCTGGGTATAGACAAAGTTATGTTGTCACGTCGTCTCTCACATGACCAATGCATTGCTGACACGTTGATGCCACATCTCATAACTGAAAGCGCAAGTCACTGTGCTGCGTTCACGGCCTGAAGGTACGTTTCTGAGTTATACGAGCTTTAAAGTAAGTCCCAAACTCTATACTATCAGCCATGAAAAGAAGGAAGCTGAGGTGGAAACACAAATAAAACCAGCATATTACCTCCTGGAGAGTAAATACAAGCGAGGCTGATTAAGATTTCAGCAAAAAGTTTTCGCACCTTCGAAATTAATAACAGGAGCCAGCATTGAGCTTCCCCTGGCTAGCAGCTTCTTACAGTGCTGTTTGTGGCTCAGTTGTCTTGTTTGCGTCTCATTTCTTGCTACGAGGGACACTGCAGTGGAAGGCTCCATAAATTCAGGCACCCTGGGGTTCTTTAACGCGGCCCCCAGTCGCACAGCAGACGGTTTACAGCGAGAGCTGTCGGTAAAAAGACCACCAAAAAAATGGCGTCGTGCGCCGTCCACACCGTTAACCACTGCGGAAGAAAGAGAGGCACACCACCTTCCGCGCTCGAGGCGGCTGGCGAGACGCGCTTTGAAAGTTTGCGGGAGAGGAGAAACGGCCGTCAAGAACAAGCACTTCAGAAGATAGAAGCGAGGAAGAGAGCGCTGTCGCCACTGCACGGGAGTAAAACAGACCGGAGACATTTCCAATCATTACAGTGACCGCAGTGGTGTGCTGTTCGTAGCGGAAGAACCGGTGTTAATGTGGAATGAGGTAAACGCACGGTACGATCGACAGCGCATTCAAAGCAGCTGTGGGGGTGTAAAAACACTTCATGACAAATGAAGGTCATGCACACGTTAAGTTGTACTAGTTACACACACCATTTAAAGAATTGCCCTTTACGCTGAGCTGCGAAAATTTGGACACCTAATCGTTATAAGCTGTGACAATGCGGGAACATAAGAACCTCACTGTGAGGTGCCATGCATGACTTTGCACCTGCCAGCCGTGGCATATGACAAGGTTCTTCCAACAGCGGTCATCTTGCTGACTTTCTCACCTCTCCCCAGGAAAAGGAGAGGGTGATGCTCATTTCTGCACTGCCGTCTGCCAACAGTGGCATGCCGCAGCTGTCTCTTCTATGTTCTTGGCAGGTGGCTCTAGCATATGCTAAGCTGCCAGTTTTTACCTTGCTGGTCACAAGGTGTGACACCATTGGCGAGTGCGGGGACATGGGACTCTTATGCTATCCATAAAAACGCTAAACGCAGCGGTAGCTAAACTTTGCACATGGCCAGTAAAACCACGTGCAAGCACCACATGCGCGAAACGGGCTAACAGCTGCCACAGAGTTTAGCGTTTCTCACCTTCATTTAAATGCGGTCGACACAGCTGGATTCAAAATCGCAACCGTGGGCTCAGCAGCCGAGGCCAAAGTGAGTGAGCCGTCTGACGGGTACGCCTTCCGGGTTTGTGGTGTTTACGCCTGCTAGGCAGTTAATGGTCGACAAATACCGCGCAGGTGCTGTTCGCCAAGCGAATCCTTATGGGCAGTATCGCCGTGGTGACCGTTGACATGGACGACTACAACGGCAACTGCGGCCAGCGCAATGTGCTGCTGGGACAGCTGCACAACGCGCTCAACGAACTGGACCGGCCCATCAAGAGGCTATCGGCGAACCTCAGCCCGTCTGAGTCAGCGTCGTCGTCAACGACCGCACCCGCCGCGGTGGCTCAGTGGTTAGGGCGCTCGACTACTGATCTGGAGTTCCCGGGTTCGAACCCGACCGCGGCGGCTGCGTTTTTATGGAGGAAAAACGCTAAGGCGCCCGTGAGCTGTGCGATGTCAGTGCACGTTAAAGATCCCCAGGTGGTCGAAATTATTCCGGAGCCCTCCACTACGGCACCTAATTCTTCCTTTCTTCTTTCACTCCCTCTCTTATCCCTCCCCTTACGTCGCGGTTCAGGTGTCCAACGATATATGAGACAGATACTGCGCCATTTCCTTTCCCCAAAAAACCAATTATTATTATTATTATCAACGACCGCCGCGTCCCAGAGGACTGCTGCTACGCCGAGCACCCAGATGATTCCGGTTAGGCCCAGAGGGCACATGACAATCGCTGGGTTCAGCGACCGCGAGAAGCGTTCACACTGCACAGGGATTCATTCAACTGCATAGGGCCTCGCTTACATCGTGGGCCAAGATTGAATAAATACCATGTGGATGTAAAATAAAAGTTTTACATTGAAGGCAAGATGCATGTCGGTCTTTGTAGTATGCTGGCGTGTTTGAATGTATCCAGAGACGATTCATACAGCAAAAGCTGTCTGAGCAGATGAACAAAGAGATTTTACACCCGTGCACATTGTAATAACGAGTACTTTTCTTCACTGACGGCAGACGAGAAGGGTCTGCTAGCAGATGGGGGAAGGCTACTGGCCACTGCCTTTTTATGCGCCCAAAATAGACAGTCGGTTGTGAGGCAGATGTATTGGTGTACTCCAGACTGTTTTGACCATATGGGGTTTTGCAGTGTGCACGGAAATATAAGAATACAGGTGCTTTTAACGCGATAGCTTTAGGGAGTTCATGTGGCAGAACATTCGACGTCGGCATTGGCCACAGTAAGCGAAAAATCCCCAGAGAAGCAACTTAGAAGGTGGGTGGGCCAGCTAAGTCATGTCACCTTGTGGCGGCATCACAACATGCCCACAGGACTGTGCACAAACTGCCCACCGTGGCAATTATATTAATTATTGGTCGAGAGAGGCTGCTGAGAAGAGCAACCTGGATCGCACATATCCCACCAGTGGCAGCATCGGCCTTCACAGGTTAGTGGCGCATTGCGTAACCGCTGCCCTACTGCGCCAGGAGTGGTATGAGTACTCCCAGGGTTCTATGAATGCTAAGTACAGGATGCCCAGTTTTGTATATATGGGGCATTGATCCATTAGCTTGCGCATTATACCTTTATGGTGAGGCTTGAGTGCCCCCCGGTTTTTGAATATATTTTTGCCTCATTTGAAATATGGTTATTGCAGCTGGGATATAACTCTCAAACATTGCCGCAGTGGTCAGATACTACAGCAACCAAAACCTATGATCATACATGAGAACCTTCAACAGTATTTATTATACTTGCAACAGAAGTTGCCATCGATACTCTGATGGCAGTATCATGTGCAGGTTGGTTTGCATCCGCCATGTTACAGCATGTTGCATCGCTTAGCATTTATGTGCACCACGCAGGAATGAACAGGAGCGCTATATGCACTGTTAACATGCGCAATGCTCAAAGTAGACAATGGACCAAGCACCATGTTCATGTTCCGAAATGAGATACCGTAAACAAGTCATTTTTCTCAAGGTTAATATTTCACACATTCAGGCAAACTCACGATACCGGAATATTTCGAGAGTGCTAAATTTTGGAAAGGATAAGTGAGAAGCTCCTTAGTGCTCCGTTTTACCACATTATTCACGGCAGCAATTTTTTGCAATGTGCTGTTTATGTGATTCTGGACAAAACGAGAAAATTAGGCATTCACAGAAATTAAAGGTGCACAATATAGGAATCTGAACTCGTCTTTTTATCACGGGAACTCTATCTACACATCCCGGGCATTCTTAGAAACTTTGATCGGATTAAGCGTCCCGGCACCCCCCTTTTTTTGATCTTAACGCGCTAAGTAGGCGGAGTTAACCAACGCGTCGAGTGCCTTTGAGTGAGTACAGTGGCAGCTCACTTTCGCTTTTATTTAGTTTTTATGTTTTTGTGAATAAACAGTTTAAGTCACAGACAATATACCCGAAAATTAGGCCCGCGGAAATAAAGATGCACGTGGACTCTGATTTACGTATCACTCCACTAATGCCAGAGAGACAAGCCGCCGCGGACTCGACGCGTTAGTTGACTCCTCCTCCCTACCGCGTTGAGTTCAAAAAAGGCGCGAGCCGGTACGTTATTTCCGATTTAATTAGGGTAATTGGAAGCACAGGACAATAAATAGAAGTTTCTAAGAATGCCCAGAACGTGTAGATAGAGTTCCCATGGTAAAAAGCTGAGTTCAGATTCCTCTTCAGTGCAACTTTAAATCGTTTTACAACATAACAGAGGCGAATGGGGCAACTTGTCCCTAACGGTGCTAAGTAATCTCTGATCTTTATGATGATACTCATGGATAAAGCTTGAGTGTGCCCACCCACTCTCTCAGCACAGACAAGAGCCAGAACTTTTGCAAAATATTTTTATTCCCAATGCATGGCGAATGGCTGAACAGGCTTAAGCAATGACAGGGGACAAAACCATCCTCCACACCACCGTTATCTTTGGTCAGCGCAGATTCATAAAGGTCTCTTAGAGGAACAGCCAGACTCTTAACCGAACAAACCAACACCACTATATGAAATAAGGGGCAAATACTTTACACAACAAACGTACATAGAAGACTGTTTCATGATTAACAAAAATATTGGTGTGCTCATAAAGTGCATAAAATATCACAAACACAACACAAAATGTTTGTATGGAGCCCATTTAGCTCATGTTCATTTCAGTGGCATGCAGCATAAGAGCAAAGCTGTCACCACTCGTGTATGTGGCATTCGTAGTTGCATGTCAGCCATAAGGTAAACCATCAGTAAAAGCTTCATCGCTCACTCTTTCAAAACTCCTTGCAAGGCTGGAAACCTTCCTCACAACCAATTCATTCCCTGTCTCCTACTCCCAAGCCTGAGTTACCACAGCTCGGACTCCTTGTCGGCTGAAGGCACTTCGAGCACGCATGGAGAGTCCGTCAGCCTTGCTACCCGCTCCCCTTCAACCACATCCCCAATGATCCACGCTGGGTATCCCTCCTGCTGCTCACTTTCTTAGCATTATGCTTTGGCTTTCTCCTTTGGAAGGCACATCAGCAGACCACACGAGAAAGGGAAAATGCAACTCATTAATGCCACACATTTCAACGGTATAAACTGTCACTGCAACAAACGAAATAAACTTGAAATAAAATTGCCGCTGTTTTGCCGCAATTCCTCTATTGCTGCTAAATTGCTGCAATTCCTGTGTTATGATGATAAATATATTATTATTGCACTCCACTCCTTCTCTACCGCCACAGGGGCCTTTTAGTTATTGAAATAAATAAATAAATAAATAAATTCTATATCCTAATATATTGGCAAGAGGATTTGAGAAAACACCCAAAATGATGCTTTAACACGTTCATTGCATCTTGGGTGACCGGTGGGTGATCCAAGATACTGAATCGCACGATGAATCCGTCGCTATGCTCTGATTTATCAAAGAGCCTGTGGAAAGGACACACGCCACGTCGCTGTAGCCATTTATTGGCGTTTCCAGGAAGTTGTAATTGCCAAGTAAAAAAAAGTTTGCAACAATAGCACTAAGGGCAGCGTTATCTGTGTGAAGACAAGAAATTTTCTCTATGTGAAGCCTCAAGAAGTGCCAAAGACCTCCCTACTCTGCCCTCCACAAGAACCATGCATCCATCACCAACCCACCTGCCTCCACACACCAGAAGCCCATGCAGCAGCAGAGCAAAAAAGCAACAGTAAAATCAAATCCAAAGACACAGTGGGAAAGTCAGCTGCCCTCCAGAAGCATCGCCAACCGGCCACAGCCTCACCATGCCCCCTAGCTAGGGGGCTGCCAACCTAGACACCTTCAAGAAAAATTCTGTTGCCGGTGCAAAGCATCAAGGCAATCACTCTAGTGTTCCACCGATGGCGTTCTTCTCCCGCTCGAACGCGAGCAAAAGCACCTCGCGGAAAGACGGGTAGACAACGATCTCCTTGAGGCGCTCCAGCGCCCAGCGGCTCCCGGTGACCATTAGCTGGAGAAACCACTCGTCCATACGGTCCGTCTTGAGGTCACACTGGATGTCCTCAACGCCGGACCAGTCCATCAAGATCTTCTTGATGATGTCCTCGTAGCGGCGCAGGATTTCGAAGAATTCTTCGTCTTCCCGGTTGATGTAAATCCTGGGGACAGCCAACAGGTTGACAGACTACTATTAACGCATTTCAGGATACTGCGGTGAATACAAATATCGATGCACTGCGAGTAAGGGTGCTTTAAAAAAGCTGTAAATTCGCAGGTTGGATTTGCGAAACATGCAGTGGCTGTTTCTGTTAACTTCCTCAATAAATGGCACTGAGACGGCGTATGCTGATTTTATAGCACTTCTCCAAGCATGCAGGTAACGTACACACGTAACAAACGGCAGTCACAAAGCCTGCCAATTGGGGCTCATGGCACGGTTCGTTAGCGTTTCCTTAGAAAACACCTCAAGGAAAGCATGAAAGCAAGGCATTGAGGAGGGTAATGAATATAGACGATTATCGCCGATTGATGCAATATCTGATGACTGTGCGGTGTATTCCCAAGCAACAAGGCCTCACCAATTGGCCTACATCTTTGCTCTCCTTAGACTCCTTGTGAACTGCGTAAGCATGTAGCGGTGCGCACGGAAAAATGTTCACAGACTCACGGACGTCTTTCCTGTGTCAGTGGTGTTCTACGTTAAGTTTCCGTAGAACATGAGCACAACGTAAGCCCTCAACAAAGGTGACGCGAATGTTTAACGACCAATTCCGGGTTTGAGTCAATAGGAGAGAGGAGCATTACTGGTACAGAATTCCCAGCAGTACCCTTGCTCAAAACAGGAATCGATACCTCCGCTGCTGCCTGGAAATCTTTAGAAGCTGTCTGCTACGTATTTTGATTGTTCTCCCCTTTAAAGGGTAACAGAAAAAATTCTGTCAGTTTCTTTGCCTTGAAAGAGGTCCGCAGGCCTAGTAATCATGACAGTGAGCTCGACCCACCGCTGCACAGAGACAATAATTATTTGCAAATAATTTTGTACAGGCAGTTTTAATCTCCATCTGAGGCTTAAGTGCGCCTCGATGTCAGGATTGCCTGGCCAACCCGGACATATGCATTCCTGATGATGTCGGCGACACCGGAAAGCACCAAACACTGGTTGTTCACAGGTTTCACAGGCGAGTTCGGTAACGTTACAGCGTTAAGGGCAAATGCACCTTGACGTCACTGGATTCATTCAGTTCTTCAAACGACGTCACTCCTGTTTAGAAGAAAGGTGTGAAATATACCTGATCAGCTCTGTGGAGGGGCACCCCTCGGGTGCCCTGCGCAGGTAGGCAAGGTTGCCGGACATGGAAAGTCGGTTGAGCGTGATCAGGGCCAGGTGTCCCAGCCGGTAGCGGCGCCGGCACTCCTTGGAGATCACCTCCCCGTCGCTTCCGCCCTGGAAGATCTTGAGGCACCATGCGCACGCAAAGCGCAGGCACAGGATCACCAGCTTGTGCGGCGGCATGTCCCTCGAGATGGAGCGGGACACCTGTGATGGGAGGTGAATAGTGAGCCTCCACCGATAACTCCCCCACGCTGAGGATGGCACACAATATTTAAGTGCATTTATCTACGAATACGTTTTTCTTGGTAGAGCGATGACATTCGCTTACTGTGTTACCACATAGAGTCGCCTTCACTTCATACTGGGAGCGTGCGAAATGTCTTGAAGGAGCATGTAAATACCCTCTCAGCCTACTTAAGCTCTCGGGATTTTCACAAAATAAACCTCAATCCAGGTTACGTGCCCAATCGTGCACATTTCCCTGTTGTTTGAAAAAAAGCCGAACATAAGGCAGGAGAAATCGTCAGTGTAGAATGACTGCTCGTTATTACTCAGTTATGACAGCGGAGACGTACTATCCCAGTCGTGATCGTACCAGCCGATTGTCTAATGCAGGTGCGTCTACTTTACCGCTGGCCAAGTGCAGCTCATCCGGTACATGCGCAGTACATGGGTGCTATGTTAAAACGTTATATTCATACCACACAACACAAATTGGCGCCTATACCGAGTTACAAGGTCGTCATCATCATCCTGGTAGACCATCGACGCAGCTGTGATATCAGAACACGAAACAAAATGCCACCACTTCGCAAGCTTCCCATACAACAGCACATGGCGCCTCCTTTCAAAGCTGCCACATGTAGCTGTATGCTACGTTTATGTTTAAAAAACAGACTGAGTTTTGTTCAAACAGGCGAACCACATTGCTGCCTCTACCCCGCTTCTTACGGCCGTTGGATGGCGAACTCTAGCCAGCAAACGGCGATGCAGAAAAGAGCCTTATGCACGAAGCACATAAAGGAGCCAAGCCCTCTAGCTTGTAGGTCTACTCTTTGGTCTCGTAGCCCAGGAAATCCACCCAACGCAGCTTTTTTGCTGGCATCACGCACCTTAAAACAGGCCTCGCGCATGATACTCTTGTAGACGCCCAACTCCTCTGTGTTCTTGACAAAGAGAAACTCGCGACTGGAGTCGATCCATTCGTACATGAGCCTGAGCAGGTTGGTCAGCACCTGCGTGTCGCCGTGCTGTGTGCCGTCCTGGTCGCCGCCACCAGGTTGCGGCAGGCCAAGCAGCAGCGCCCCGAGTCGTTGGCAGAAGCTGTTGCGCGATGCCGGCACAGGGAGGCAAGAGGACGTGTTGACCACGATGCGCATGAGCACATCGTACACCACCCAGGGGAAGCTCTGGATGCCACCTTCGGAGGACTGAAGCTCGTACGTCACCTGCTCCCCGACACAGCATAATACATTTACAATGTGTCTTCCACAAGGTGTTAGCCTTAAACTAGTCGCCGTAAGGTGTTCAGTATGCAGTCGCGTCGAACGAAACACGCCGAAGCAAGACCATGGACCTTTGGCAAAACATGCATCGCAGTGAAATATCTTCAAAAAACGCTGAAAATTTTGCGGAGACACTGCACCTCCACCTTTAAAGGCGTGATGTGACATCGGCTCCTTTTGCACACGCAGACACGCACACTCAACCGCAAATGAAAGTTAATTTGTAATACAGATATATCTCCTATCTTGCATTGTGACACCGCCCGCAAGCTTAACACGATTTATCGAGCGTGTCTCTTCGAGTGACATCAGCACCGTTAACGACGATAGAGACGGCAGGCCATCCTATGGCCACCCGTTATCGTCAGCCGCTGCAAACACACTGTGCAACATGGTCTCAGACATAACGGCCAACGCTCCGTGGCACTGGGGTCAGTCCTCCAAGCCACATGCTTCACCATCCGCGTTAAATCTGCGGGTGCTGGTATTCCTCCCTGAGATGTTATTTCGGCCATTAAGTTCTACATATGGCTAAATAACAAAGCGAAGGACAAAGAAAGTGAAACGACTACAACACCGTTGTCAAGATTATAAAGCGGCAGCCTTTATCGTTGCGTTCATGAGCCATATCTTTTTTCGGCTCGTTTGTTCGAATGACCAGCTTCCCTCCATATGCACTGACGATAGCACAGCTGAATACCAGATTGAAAGCGCAGTACGCCTCACCTGGTACCAGGCGGAGGCCTTAAGCTTCTCGTGAGCCTCGTCGAGCTGCTCAGAGAAAAACTCCTCGCGCGTTCGGCGCACCACATGCTCGACCTGGCTCTCGAGCACCATGGCCATGTCCGTAGGGTCGTTCTCCTTCATATATTTGCTGAGCTTGGACACAGCCCCGGAGAAAGCCTCGCTTTCGGTTTCGATCCGGTACGACTTCAGCAGTGCCCGAATCTTCTTTGCATACCTGGAGCAATGAAAAAGGATGAAGCACTGTCACTGAACTGTGATTTGTGACTGGAAACGAGGAGGAAGAAGTTTGCTTGGCTGATGTGTTTTGCTGGCAGCTGCTGTTCTCTGGTTCTCCTGGTGGTTCCGGCTTGTTCATCATTGGTGAGCCCGCACTATTTGAGGGGGTTTTGGCCAAGGTGTAGGTTAAGGCACAGTTCATGTGAATCTGAAGGTGCGTTTTGCTGAAAGATGCCGTTGACCTCCCCAGGTGAAAGGTTGGCAGCTTGGTTTGCCAGCTTGCCAGCCCAAAGCCTGCCGCTTGAGTCCTTCCAAAAAATGGCATTGATGCAATTCCCGTGGTTCTCGTCCCAATCGGTGAGGGTGCAAACAAAATGAAAACCCCCAAACTAAGTCAACAGGAGCTAAGACCATTGACAGTCCATTATCTGCAGATCTCTGAAATGCGTCAATTTGGCCATTCAGGCATTGTGTGCAAGCCCTCAGGCGCCTATTGTGTTGCTAACTTGCTTTAGTGCAAAATTTCCAGCTCATTGCCGGTGAAAGCATTCATTCCTGAACAGCTTGCATGTTTCAAAGGTATCGTACGTGGTGTTGACCCAGCACCATTTCTTCACGAAATTCTAGAAGAATTTCCGGATGCAGGACTTGGGGTTCTTTCAGTCTACCGCTGTAGTAGAGAGGCAAATGGCTCACGTCTTGCTGCTGAATCTGTAATAACAACTTTTGCTGGCTCTTCCTGCCCTTCTGAACTAAAATCTGGCCAATTGTTTACCTTGTGGACCCACTAGAACCCCGCACTCTTCAATGCATCAACTGCTCTCGGTTCGGGCATAGCGGCAAAGCATTCAAGTCGGAGACCCCTTGCCGTTTATATGGAGAAGGTCATTCTGCTGATAACTGCACCTCAGAGCAGCCTCACTGCATCTGCAGCAACATTCACTCAGCTGATGATGCCAATTGCGCAAGACGTAGTGAAGAGCGCAGCTTGTTGGACATTATCAAAGAGAACCGGTGCTCTAGAGTCGATGCCTACGCTGCTCTTAACAGGAAAGTCTCATACGTTAGTCATGTGCGCGCTTCTGTTGGGGAGATTGAGTCCAACTTGACTGCCTCAACTGTGACCACAGTGTAAAAAGCGCTAAATGATGTGGTTGAGCGAATGCTGAACACATTTTCTGAGGCGGTGGCTCAGTTTGTTGTAGTTCAATCTGTGTCACCATCAACAACCGTCCTTTCAGCAACGTCTGCATCTGTTTCAGCTTGTGCAGGACCACTCAAAATCACCTCCTGATGCACCTCAGGTCCCACCTAACATCTCTGTTCCTAGCAGTGCATGTCGCACTGACACCTGCACACAGATGTCGAAATGTCGTGCCCTACGCTCAAGCGCCTTCCTTCCTCGTCACTAATTCTAGTTCTCCACAGATGAAAGCTAAAAAAGGACCACCCAAACTTCTTCCCCATGTTTACATCCTTAAAGAGACGGTTTCTACCTCTTCAATTGGTCAATAATCATGGCAGGTATTAAAGTGTTAAAATGGAATTGCCGATCCGTATTGTCTTCTCTTCCAGATCTAGAAATACTTATTCACAAACATAAACCTGATATATTGTGCTTCTACAAGAAACTTGGTTATCATCTTGTAAATCGTTTTAAATGAGGAACTTTCGAGTTTTCAGGTCAGATCGAAATGTTGGCAGGGGAGACGGATTGGTAACCATGCTATATAAACATTTGTGTCATCAGGCATCTATCTCTAAGAAAATTCTCCCTGACTGTGACCTTCTAGCGATCAAAATTTTATTTCCGCATTGCGTCGATATTACAATTGCTAACCTCTATTTTCCTTTAGGTGCACAGAGGACAGACTCTTTAGACAGCTTGGTGACAGGCACAAGCAGTGCAGCCATCGCAGGGGATTTTAACTCTCACCATGGTGACTGGGAAGTCGTACTGATTCCTGTGGCAAGCTTCTCTGGTCGTGGCTGTCTGCAAATTCTGTACGCTGCTGCAATTCTAGAGAAATAACCTTTATGCGAGGGGTTTCTCGCTCTACCATTGACTTAACAGTATCAGCAGGTAGGCTAGAGGTGACTGACTGGTCGACAGAGGATTCGGGTACATCTAGTGATCACCTTCCTATAACATTCACTATCCAGTTATCTCCGCTCAAAGCTAGTTGTGTAACCCATAAAATTGTCAACCACCATATCTATAAAAATCTGACGTCTTCCTCATTTAACTCTATAGTACAAGCTGGGAAGACAGAGCTCAGCAGACGGTTTCATTTTTGTAAAATGCAGTAGACCTCTCAATATTCGCTGTACCCACAGCAGTCTCTAATAAACAGCCGTCTCCTTGGTGGACAGAAGAAAGTGAGAAGGCCTATCGTCGCAGAAAAGGGGCCTGGCACCGGCTATTCTGCAACCAGAGTCCAGCTAACTGGTTTAGTTACAAATTCTTCTCAGCATCTTTCAAAAGAACAACTGCAAAAGCCAAGGAGGAACATAACCAAAATTTAAACACATAACTTTCAAATCCTCGCAATCGGAAGGCCCTGTATAGATTCATGGCGCATAACAAGAGTTCAGCAGTATCTCTCCTCACTAGTTCAACAGTGTTATCACCACAAAGGCTCAGGAAACCGTGGAGCGTATTGCTCAGGGATTGCCATTACGCTTCCAGATGCAGAGAAACGTCCCTTTGTGCACAATCTCACCATCTTCGGATTATACCGAGGTTGATGCATCAGAGCTCCTCTCAGTCCTGGCAATGTTGCATCCTGCAGGTCCTTGACCAGATGGTGTCACTGTTGGTACGATTAAAATTTTACCCCAAGATTTTACAAGCGACCTCTTAGATATGGTCAATGCTTCGTTGGAAAATGCATCGATTCCAAACATTTCGAAGACAGCGGAAATGATTTTATTCATGAAACATGCAGGAAAAGGATACGTCTTAGATAATGTTTGGCCAATTGAGCTGACTTCAAACTTAGTCAAATTATTAGAAGGAACAGTGCACAGTCACTTCAAAAAACATATTCATGACGTCAATGGTCTCAGCTCAGCCCAGATTGGCTTTCGCCGCGGATGCTCTATATGGTCCGCACATGTGGATCTAGAGAGCAGAATTCGGCTTTCGCTACACAGAAGGGAAGTTTCAGCTTTGGGCACTCTTGATGTAGCACAGGTCTATGACAGCGTAGAACATACTTTTTTGCTTAACAGACTTGCTCAGTAACAACCTCCAACCTACATTTATGCGTGCATATCTGAATTTCTCAAGGACATATACCTTTATTGCACTGAGTGAACCCTATGTTCTAATACATATTATCAATGAAGAGGTTTTCCGCAAAGATCGGTGCTATCCCCGCTGCTTTTTAATATTTTGCTCAGTGGCATCAACATTCGTCCTGATATAATTCGTCCATTCGTCCTGATCTGTGATGTATGCAGATCACATAGCTTTTTTCGCCTCGTCCAGGGATATTCATTTGCTTTACCAGATTCTGCAGGGATATTTGGATGCTCTTAGAGTATGGTTGCAGGGTAATAATTTAACCCTGAATGTAGACAAATGCAGCGTTTTGGTATTTCCTCCAGACACGCCTTTGCACATTTCATTAGTCCATCACTCTAACCTGATTCCACAAGTGGAATCCGTAAAATATCTAGGTGTTACTGATCACCCTGCATTAGATTGGAGCCTTCTTAAAGGATAACGCGCTCCAGGCCGGCTGACAAGAATCGCCAATAAAAAGTTTGGGATGCGCCGCGAAACATTATTGTTACTATACAAAGCCTATGTAAGACCTATACTTGAATTTGGTTGCATTCTGTTCTCTGGTAGCGCAAACTACAAGATTCAATCCTTAATATTACTAGAAAGGCGAGCTCTACGTCTCTGCCTTGGCCTCCCAAAATAATTTTCAAACGCCCTGCTTTATCTGGAAGCTCATATCCCTGATCTAAATTCCCGCTTTCAAATATTCACGGTGCGAGCCTTCCTCAAGTCGATGGACCCGGTGACTAATGTCAGCACTCCTATTTTTGTGTCTCAGCCGGCCGTATTCTTTTCTCATCATTGGCCACGATATCAAATGCCACAAATTATGTTAGTTCAGAACTTTTTAACACCGATTGCTGTTGATCGCAGTTCTTTCCAGTGGGTTGACGACACGCCGGCAGCTGTGGAATTCCATTTTGACCACATCTTCCCATCTCATGCAAAACACATTCCAGCAAACATTTTAAATGGTCTTCTCTCTGATCACATAGAGGAATACCCCTATCATACGGTGCTTTCAACCGACGCCTCCGTCAACTGCCAAAAAGCTGCAGTTGCCATCTTTTCACAGCTTCTGGCATGGAACTATTCTGCCCGCATCCCAGATTATATTCCTATATTCTTTGTGGAATTTTTGGCTCTTGGAATGAGCCTGCACAAAATTCCATGTCATGTGTCTGACGTTAATATCCTCGCTGATTGTTTGTCAGTTTGTCTCCCTTGAAACTTCAAAAAAGATTTTTTGAGCCGTTTCCTGCGATTTTTGTCACATGCACGTTGAAGGATGTCCGTTTTGTCTGGGTCCTTGGCCATACAGGTATTCATTCAAATGAGGTGGCTGATTACGTAGCAAGGTCGGCTCCTGACGGCTCATTGACACTTATATGCCCCGAATGTCAGCCTGCTGGCGATTTCCAGGTTTCAGTGGTTCCAACACATATCAGCCAGGTTACGTGATCCCCTACTAAATAACACTAATTATCAGCACTTAGCATATAATTAGAAAGTCCGTTCATGTAAAACCAGGCTGTGTAAGTAAATATGACGCAGTTGCGGTGCAGGATTCCCAATTTGAATTTATATCTATGCAGGTGTGGGTTGACACCGAAAAACCCATGTGACTAATGCGGGGAGGTTGAATCTGTTTAGACCATTTTCTCCTCTACTGTACAAAGTTCACACTTCAGAGAAAGATTTACCTGGAGGTCCCTCTCTCCAGGTTAGGGCTCCCATTATCTCTGCCAAAGTTATTATCGTTTGGTGCGAGCGCCAAAAGATTTGCATTGGGTTCAATTTTTGGGATTCTCCATGAATAGATAATTTCAACTGGTAGGTTGATTTGCTAATTCTTTTAATATTATTCGAGCTCTTCTTTTTCTCACCAAAATACTGTGTTATTTAACTTTAAATATTCTTCCGTCAATTTGATTCATACATTTTTCAAAATACATGCTTGGTGCTAAAATTTTGTCGTAATCTCCCGTGGAAATTTCTTTGTTTATGCCACTACACCTTGGCCAATCCCCCCCCCCCCCGCGTGGGTATGTGCCATGTTTACTGAGGTAAAGAAGAACTGTGAAGGTGAAGCAGGCCACTAAAAAGGATGAGGTACTAGCACTGAACTATGAAGCTGACACAAACGAAATATGATGGTGTACTGTCAATGAACTGTGCAGGTGGTGCAAGTAATGGAAAATGGAAGCAACCGAAAACGATAAGGTACTGTCACTTAACTGTACAAGTGATGCGAGCAAGCACGGGAATTTTTAACAAACGGTCCTAGTTCGGACGGCTGCAACCATGTGGAGATAAAAAATAAAAATGAGCAAGGAAATTTTGGTCGTTCGGTGCATCCCATTATTTTTCTACGGCTGTCGCAAATAGTTGGCATGAGCGCAGGAAGCATTTTTGCAGGTCAGAGTTTGCAGCCAGAAGAAAGAGTCGGCCACGATAATAACTATGTTCGAGCAGAATCTCTCAGGACTCTCCAGTTTTCACAATATTACAAGCTTAATATATTCCCATTGAGTTACGCCGTGTTTCCTGCCGGGGGATAAAAGAGGGCGCTAATTGTTGAATGCCTAAGACCTTCAACATGTTGCAAGAAGCTGTGTACTCTCCATGGTATATAAAGTTGTCATTATGAAAATATTCAGCACCCTTCGTTGAAGCAGTTGTGGTAAGGTCAGTATGAAGCTGCTGGTGCCTTCTATTATAGAGACTTGGCATTACCGTAGAGACTGTTAAATAACAAAACCTTGTCAATGAAATAGAACTGTGAGCACTAAATTGGGGTAATATTTCCCCACGTGCTATTTTAATTCCTTACAGGCCTCGCTAGTGCAAAAACAGATTATTCACAACCCATGGCTCCAAAGCAGTCTGTGCTTCAACTAACTGAGAGAGGCCTAATACGACAAGTGATTTCCATGGTTTTATGACCGCATTTTTACCCCACAGTAGTCAGAGCACATTGGCCTAATAAGATAAAGGGTGCAATTTCAGCCATCTCCTTTAGTGCAACACACTTCGTATAGTGTAATGTTCAGAGGCATTAAAGCGTACCGCTTATAGGCGGACGTGGCTTCTTTCAGGAACTGTTCTCTTCCCTCGAGCAGCAGTCGGGGGTCCGGAAGGCTCTCTTCCACCACTTCAAGGCCCTCGGTGCTCAGTTCAACCTGTTCATCGGAACCACACAAGGATGACACAACAGTGTGTTGCGCGCATTCAGCACATCAAGACTAAACAATGCAAACAGCATCCGTGAACGTACAATCGGGGACAAAAATTAACTGGCCTTCTTTTTCAAGTTCACCACCATGCCACATTGCATGCGAGCGCGCATGACTGCGCACTGGCGGTGTCGATCCTCGGCGCGAGGGACAGGCCAGTTACTTTGGTCCCCGATAGTCGAGGAGCACTGGTCCTGAGACCTCATAACTACTGCTAGATGCGACAAGTGACAAGATTTTCCCCGTGATAATACTGAACGGTAGTCGGTAGAGAGAAACCGAGGGCAGGTTAAACAAGTCAAAACGCTTCTACCTAGCAACACTGGCATGTAGTATACAAGCTCATTAATTGCACCCTGATGGTTGGTGCTCCAGCAATGACACACAGAACGAAAAACCCAAACAGGCCGCCAGAGTTCAACGGACTTCTTGAGCATCTCGAATACAAACAAACGCTACAGTTCTACTCGTCACTGTCGATGAACAAAATGTACAAAGTACATCGCCAGAAGCAGCCATGGGGTATATCTCGAATATACTATGTGCTATGTACATAGAGCAACGTATTCAGTTCCGACCGTCAAATATATTGCTAAATATTATGTAAAAAGCACGGCCGCAACAAATTAGTTGCTTATGCAATGATCGACATGCGATCATTCATGAAAACATATAACCTTCATGTCAGAAGCTTCACGGCTCTGTCATAGTTGATGATGTTATAAATTGAACCTGCGTAAAGACCGACAGGTTCATGCAAGAGCTCCAGTGGCCCTAAGCTACAGGTTGATGCAACGTTGCTCAAGTGTTTTCAACCTGGGATCTTGCAGATTCCAGCTTTGAAGCAAACATCGACACTTTCAGAAGTCCTGTCGCTCATTTGAAAACGAGAAACCTAAACATCTTGGAACAGTCACAGATGAGGCCCTGAGATCTAAAACCTGAGTGAGTAGTCAGGGAGTAAAGGCAGCGCCAAACAACACAAGCCAGGAGCAAGCACGAGTTTCGGAAGAGACGTGTGCATTATGAACTGCACTATCCTCGCAAGCAGAGTTTTTTGTTTAATTCCGCTGTTTTCGCCATAAGAGTAACTGCAGTCGCCTGAGCCACAAGTTGGCAAACGCGGAAGTA
Organism: Amblyomma americanum; assembly: GCF_052857255.1. Classification (NCBI taxonomy): domain Eukaryota; kingdom Metazoa; phylum Arthropoda; class Arachnida; order Ixodida; family Ixodidae; genus Amblyomma; species Amblyomma americanum. The sequence goes on from NC_135497.1 coordinate 49,435,082, forward strand.
TACCTTTTTGCAATTTCGGTAGAGCTGCCCGAGAACCTTGCGCGAACAGTAGGTGTTCTTCGTGTCCAGCTTCTCCATGAAGTCCGGGTACATGGGTGGCTTCTCAGAGTTCTGAAAGCCCTTGAGGTCACCGCACTTGGCGAAGTCAAGATTGACGGCACATTTGCGTGCCAGTTCGCGGCAGCGGTGCGAGTTGATGCCGCTGTCCAGTATATCAGCCCAGACGAGGTGCGCGTTGGCAATCAGGCCGATCTTGTCACCCTTGATGTACTGGCAAAAGAAGTCCACCATGTCCTGGACCTGTGGCCACCGTAAACGAATGGCAAGTTCTCTCGTGAGATGGAGGATATACAGATTTCATGCCCCGTCCATTTACATTCGTCTGAAAACTGAAGGTCAGGGTCTTTACACGTGTGCAAAATATTTGGTGGCACCTTTAAGGGAACGAGCACAAGCGGGAACCTTTTAGGCCTGTGCTGCTCACTTTACTTTTGAGCCGGCGAGAAATGTAGACTTTTAGCAGCCGTCCCCTCCCAGTCAACTACGTATATACTAGCAAAGCCGCGGCAATGCGTTACATGTGCTTGTTTTCTTACACAAAGGTGTCATTATTTAAAGTGAGCCATGCTGCACACTCTCTTGATGTCTTCACTTGCATCTCGCCGGAACTCAGACAAGTTTGTTCATAAGAAAGTTTTGGATGATTTTCTTAGCGAATAATCATCTGCTTGGATCGGTTTGGTTGTGTCGACTTAGCTGCGCACAGTCATATTGGTTAACATCCAGGACACACATATTAGTAAACCTCAATACTCAACAAGACACACATACTGGTTAACCAACATGATACAATAAGCCCGACAGCTCGTCTTATTCAACTATGGACACAGTCCGATGGTCAAGCCACCGCTCTCAATTTAAAATGGTCAAGAAGACGCAAGGTTTGCAAGGTAATGTCACCATTGAGCAAAGAGCATTGCCTCTTGCGAGCGAAAAATGAGCTGCCAGGAGTCCTTTATTTCTGATTTCTACACGGAAGTAAAATTTAGGAACGTAGACAATAGGTTCACCGCTGTTACAGTCTATTGTACAATGGAACCAAAACTCGACTACAGCCTCTTTTCGAACCAAAAGGCCGCATTTAGCAAATTATTACTCCATTACAACCCATTTGTGATCAATGTTAAAAATACAGCGACAATCCAGATTTCGTCGTATTCCACCGCTGACCGTTGATGTAGCTGAAAAATTTCGAATATATTTCATTATAGACAACACTGCAGTCGGTACAACTGGACTAATAGCACCTAAAATAGTTTATCCAGAATTATGTAGCCCTTCCCCAACCCCACCCCCAGACTAAGACTAAGCAGACTAAGAGACCACAAAATAAGCAATATTGCTCACCCCAATGGACGCCTTTCGTTCCTTTGGCGGGTCGCTGTGGTAGTGCATAGGATTGCAGTTGTTATTGAAGATGAGGTCCTCGTACCACAGCACTGAGTACTCGTCACCATCCAGGTCAGAACCTAAGCACAGGTAGAGACCACATTAAGGGGTACCATTGGAAACAAGCTGCGTCCGGCCGTCTGTCAAAGCAGTGATGGCGAAGGTCCTTGCTTAATGACCCAATTAAACGGAGATCAGTGAGTGGAGGAATAGTTGCGACGCCGAAATGAGAAACTGAGAAATATTTTATACCTCAGGTAATGGAACCTCACAGTACGTTTTTTCTCACGCTGTGACTGTGCTCACAACATACATCAGTCAAAGCCCGCAGAGTCCTGGCCTTGGCAGAGCCCTGACCTAACGCGCACGTAAACTAAGGCACGCTATCCGTCACAAGCGCAGAGAGCGACGGTTACATCCGTCTCCGCATAGCACAGTGTCAACAGGGAGCGTGCCAGGAAGGGTGCGTACCGGCCATCTCGTCGGGGTGTGGCCGCTCCCCCTTTTGAGGGAAGACAATGCAGTCGCGCACGTGATGCAACTGCGGCACATTCACCGCCTCCAGCTTCCGGATGTCGCCCGGGTTCATGCACGGGTTCTTGGTCACGATCACGTCGCCTGCGTATCCCACCGTGCATGGAATACTCAGTGACTTTAATGCAAAGTGCGGCTGAAAATTCAGGTGAAAAAAAAACAATCTCATGCGTCAACCTTTCGGCTCCTCTGTGCGATGTAACGAAAATAGAATATTCCTTTCATTCCAAGCCAATGAATAAAATGGATATACTCGCGGACAGCTTTTTGTGGCTATGCAGTGAAGCTACGAGGGCGACGCGCAAGGCTTTCCCATGCGCAGTCTTACCGCGCTCTCACGAGAAAGAGAGATAGGCATTTAAGCTGGCGGCGAGTATAGTATGCTGTTTCGGCTCCAGATGCCGGTTCCTCAAGATTACCGCGATTAGCTGCGCACAAAGCACGGGTACCTCACCACTGTATATATCTATTGCGTATCCGGTGCTGCCAACATAGAAGCATCGATCCGTGCAAACCACGGATATCTCACAAGATATATCCGGGACATTTCTTGGACAACTGAGCATTAGTAAGTCCTAGCTTCGGCTTCAGATATGAGAATGCCGTAACCAGAGAAGGAGCTCGTAAGCGAGGCCAAAACAAGATAATTTCGGTCAGAATCAGCACACGAGAAAACTAGACGTGCGTTCATGTATACAGACTACAATAACGTGGTAGCACCGTCGGAGAATTCTACTTTTAGATCCGACTACAAGAATCTATATTTCTGCGACAACAGCCCTCGAACACGCAGCACGTTTGCATATGCCTTCGAAGCATGTACTCGGGCACTTTATTCCCCTACCATTTCAACCACGTTCACATTAATGGATCCTTTCGAATAAAATATGAAAGGTGCTGCCTAAACGCACCGAGACAATGCTGCGCTATGCTTGCTAGCACGAAAATAGGTTGCTGTGGTACCTTCGAGGATGGTCGCAGGGTCGTTGACCTTGTACCGCAGCATGTCGTTCGAGTACTGGACAAACACCTGTCCGTACTCGAGCGTGCCGGTCTCGTCCAGCACGCCGAACATGGTGCGCCCGTAGTTCGGAGGAACCAGAATACGAGCCTTGGTCCTCAGTTCCTCTGCAAAAGGTGTATACATTATCCGGCGTGAAGAGGCAAGGGTTCGTCGTTCACACATGCTGTTGTAGAGAAGTTCAGACAAGCTCCCTGAGGGCCATTCAATGCCTTACGAGCTGAAGTTCTTTGCCTCAGGAAACATTGATCTTTATGGGCAATCTTTGACTTGGCCATAATCTTTGTCAATTCGCTGAATGTTAAGCCCGTCATTTCGCTGCCGTATATGCGTTTGTGGGCTATTACAAGGCTCGTACGCGGGTCCAAAACATCTCTGCTGTTCACTGTGACACTGATTGAAGGCATTTAAGACCAGATACTACCTTCCAGAAATGTATGGTTATGCTAGATGCAAAGGGAACGACTGTAACGATAACCACAATAGGCTGGTTAATGCAAGCGACAGGTTCTCGATGGTGTCACCTATAGCATTTAATCTATTTTCCGTAACATTAACATTAGCCTCATAATAAGAACCTTATTTTTGCGCTAAACATCGCACAAAACTGACAAGGAGGATCCGGTGAAGAAATTGGAAATTTGAGATAACTTTGAAAGATCCCGGAACTTAGCGTAATTAATCGGCAAAAGGACGAAGTCAGGGCCAGGGTGCTGCTTCTCTACACTTCTTCCCCGACGACAAAATGAACAAAAGCGGTTAAGCTCATGTGTTGCACTCACTCAGGACCTTCTTGTTGACGGCGCGAACTAGAGCCCGAAAGAAGGGCTCGACTGTCAGGTCGATGCCCACGCCGGCCAGCTCCTTGTACGGGAGACGCAAGGCGCAGTAGGAACGGAGAACCTGCACAATTAGTAAGGCGCACAGTTTCGTTATCAGTTTACAAGCACCTTCCCACTTCATAGGTCGTTGACCCTGTCTCCAAAACCCTGAATCCATCATTCAATGCGACTAAAATGGGATCGGATGTCGAACATGGGTTTCAGTAATTCGACTAAAATAGGATCAGCTGTCGTATATAGGGTTCAGTTATTCGTCTAGTATGGGATCGGCTGTCGTACATGAGCTTCAGTTATACGTAGAACAGTGCACTGACACCACACATGGCACAAAAGCTGCGAAGATGGAAAAAATTTCTCACATGCGCGGCCTCATGGGGATCCATCATGCTGTCGATGAAGGAATCGAGGATTTTGTTCTGCAGCATCAGGAACACCTCGGCCTTTATGCCGCTCTGCTCCAAGATGGTGATCATGGGTCGGTTCAGGTAAAGAACACCTGTGAGGAGCACGGTAAATCATCACGGGCGTAAATATACTGTCGCGGCAGCACGCTCAAAATGTAACTCTGTTGCAGTAATCTATTCCAACAATTTGCAATGCATGTCACGGATTATCCTCACTAATGAATCAACGACGTCCACCGCAGAGGGAAGGCGTGCCCTTTCACGCTTTGTAACATACTGTGGCTCAATGACTATGCCTTCTGTCTACTTGTGGTAGCGAGGAGCCAAGTACAGAACAGTGCACAAATGCCAAAATTTCAAGCTCTAAGTCCGCTGTGTAACTGCAACACTCAGAGGCAAATGTACATTGAAATTTTCGCGCAAATAAGCAGTCTTTCGTTGCTCTGCTCCAAGATGGTGATCATGTGTCGGTTCAGGTAAAGAACGCCTGCGAGGAGCACGGTAAATTATCATGGGCGTAAATATACTGTCGCGGCAGCACGCTCAAAATGTAACTCTGTTGCCGTAATCTATTCCTACAATTTGCAATGCATGTCACGTATTATCCTCACTAATGAATCAGCGACATGCACCGCAGAAGGAAGGCGTGCCCTTTCATGCTTTGTATCATACTGTGGCTCGATGACTATGCTTTCTGTCTACTTGTGGTAGCGAGGAGCAATGTACAGAACAGTGCACGACTGCGAAAATTTCAAGCTCTAAGTCCGCTGTGTAAGTGCAACACTGAGAGGCAAATGTACATTTAAATTTTCGCACAAATACGCAATCTTTCGTCGCTATCCATTCATTTGGTATTCATTCCAGTGGGTAGAGAATAAGTACCCCTCCCGTATTCTGGCCTTTCAGTTATCAGGTTTATCTGACCCAGAGGAAAATTTCGTCTACAATCCTGCTTCACGTAAACTTTTCTCGATGACTGTTCGTGGCCACGTGAAAAAACGGCACTACACTTCAACAGAAATTGTGGGATACTCTGCACGACAATTCGTTGTAAGCGTGGAACAGCACCCCGAACTATGGATCCCTGAAAATTCGCTAAGATGCTCATAAGGAGCCCAGCGCAAGCCCACTAGGACACAGCGTAACTGCAGTCGGATACAATTGAAGAACGAAGCGGCTTTCTCCCATAAAAGGACCACCTTCCAGCCAATGGCATCAGCAGATTTCCATGACCCTGCTAGCGTGACATGCGGGAAGCGCCAGATGAAAAGAGATTGTCCACTCCCTCTTTGGTCGGGGACAGTCCCCTCCCTGCATTGTCACGCCGCTCCTTGCGTTGTCTAGCTAGCAGGGTCATGAGAGCCGGCCGTCGCCAATGGCTGGAAGGGAGTCCTTTAACTGACAGGAAAAAGTCGATTCGCTCTTCAGTTGCATCCGACTATAGTGGACTGCGGGAGAGAGCACGGGAGAATTATGTGTCTCAGTGTCCAACTGCTTCTCTAAGCGCTTTCTGTCGATGGTCGCGGTCATAGGACATGAAGACAACGCACGCGGCTTGCTCGTCTTCAGCACGTATAGGTCGGAGTGGTCCGAGTGGAACTTGCGCATGCTCTCGCGGAAGACGATGCGGCAGCCGCTCAGCGTCGGGTCCAGCAACAGCATTCCCTTGCAGCCACCGTAGCGGATTTGTACAGCGCACGGCTCCTCACCCTCCTCTAGCTCCAAGGCGTGGTGGACCTGCGGAAGGGCGGACAATGAAGGCTTCTACGAACGGCTATGTACTTAGGTCACTCCATACATTATATTTTAACAAAAATAGGAAAAACCGCCAGGACCTTGTCTTATGCGGGAGCTGCGGGATTACAAGATAACCAGTTCCGTACCAGTACAAGCTTTCTCCTGGCGTTGTGCTCGTGTTTCACGTAATTAGGGTCACAATGGCCAGATCCGCTGGGGCATCATAACCACAAAGGACACATTGCCGAGAGCACCGTCCCTGGACTTTCTAAACGGCAAAGAGGCGAGTTTTAGTCAGGACATAGTAGTCACCACCGATGGCGACACTGCCTGCTGCAGAGGAAGTCTCGTATACAGATATCGCTGCAAAAATACCGTCCTATGCATCACAGGTTTCTGTAGTTCATGGAGCAGAAACGTATCTCATGTATGGTGGATGACTAGACATTGGACTTGGGCAGCATTTGGACATTGATGACACGTCCACTGCTCACAATAGACAGGGTTCATGCTGGTGTATATGACAAAAATTCCAGGGTTTTCAAGGACTTTCGAAGCCCTCTGCGTGATTTTCAAGGACCACATTCGCAGTTAGAAATCCAAATAAGACAGATGTTCAGCGGTAGAAAGAGGTGTGAAATGATGAGAATTCACTGAAAAAGGGGATTGTCATTGGAGCCAATATTTTAACAAAGAAACTTGTCTTCGGATAAAACGATGGCAACAGCATATTTTCTTTTTCAACCACTTCTCATCATTGTTTGTTACACGGATGACCACTTTCAGTTTGTTAGATGATGCAAACATTTATTCGCTAATGAAGCAAAGCAAACACTCAATCAGTCCTTAGGTGGCCCCAATTCGCTTCTCCTCAATTTTTTGTCTATGTCCAAGACCTCCTACTGCTTGCTCTTGGCAGTCTTCCTTAGGATGTCCGACTTCATGATGCAAGTCAGGCCACTGGTTGCCTCTGCTTTTTCTGCATACAATTCTGCTGAAGCTGTCAATCCTGCAACTACGGCTTCTAGTTTCTTTTTCCTCCTTCTGAGAGTTTCAATCTCTTCATCAATGCACCGTTTTTTCCGCTGTTTCGCATCTTTGCGCTCCTGCTTTTTATGTGTTTTCAAAAAGGCACGGTATTGGCTCTTTGGAGAAGTCACAGATGCTCTCAATTCCTTAGTGATGGGAACATTGAAAATGCCACCTGCTACGTGTACAGCATCACAGCTAATCCGCTGTGAAATGCCCTGCGTCCATCACAAGTCCATGCTTCTTGCACGCATCCATCAAGTTTGACGACTGCGATGGCGCTGTCTGTGGTTCATTAGCTTGACATTCAGATATCATCACGAAGCTCCTTACCATACAGCTACTCCCGGCGGCTTGCATGTGCTCTCTATGCTTTGCACTTTTTAGATGGCTTTCTAGTGCCGACTCCCCCATGGCAGTGATGTCGAAACACTTACAGCAAACTTTGCATTTTGCCTTGTGCGGATTTGACATGTCCGACGCAAGCCACTCTCGTTAGTCGTCGTTGTGCAGCCATGACCTCTGAAATTTGCATTTTCCGGGTATTGTTTCCACGTACGTTGACTGGCACACACTACGCTGCAGATGCACAAAATGTCACGATACCGCCGCACACGCACACCCAAGCACTACACGGGCAATAAATCTCGCGATACAACCGCGCATACACATATCAGCGCTACGCGCGCAGAAAATGTTACGATGGAACAGCACACGCGCGCATAAGCGTTACACGTGCTCAAGACGTGACGATACAACCGCACACGCAAGCGCTAAACGCGCACAAAATGTAACGCTTCGACCGCGCAACCACACACACAATGGCGGCCATTTATCTACTCAACTGGAAAGTGGATTAGATTATATTGGATCTTGGGGCTTCTAACCGGAGGACCTTACACTGAAGTCCTAGCCAACTTTTTTGGGACGCTACGACAGAGTCTGCCCCGCCGTGTCGTCACCACCACCCATCACTTGAGCCTATTCCAATTTTCAAGGCGGCGTTTAGTTGTTTCGACTGCTCTGGCCTTGGAAAAGGCTTCTTGCTCATTCACCTCGCTGTCGGTCGTTCCGCCCTCTGTCGGCTGACCTGAGTCGAAACCTAGCGCCTGCAGAAGGGTACATGTATTCGGTTGGCAGGGGTGGAGTGATCTACACAACAGAATAACATGCTCTATCGAATCCTCATCCTGCCCACACATTGTGCACATGATGTCCGCATTGATCTGGCCGGATACCGGGCTTGCCACTTCTTCGTGCGCAGCACCCCCGCTCGAGCCCCGAAGAGTAGTGCACTCCTAAGGTACCACTGCCAAGGGAGTTGTCGTAGAAGCGCTCAAAAAGGCTGCGTTCCAATACTCCCAAGTAGACGGCTACTTAGACGTCTAGCCGGACAGCCGCCATCTTGGGACGCGTTCCATTTCTCGGCGAAGCAGTCTCATAAGACTGCTTCGCCGAAGTCCACATCGATGCAGGCTAACTTGCTGTCTAAAGATGGCGGAGTTGATGTACGCGGATGAGCGAGTCGTGCTCTTGCGGGCGTCGGACTGTACACGGAGTATAGGAAAGGAAAAATGCGAGTCATTCTATTATGTTATTTGGTACGCAAACTAGTGGCTAATTAATCTTTGTGGACGTGCGATTCCTAGAAGTGAATCACGCAGGAGAAAATCGTGCAGTTGAGAGCTTTGCTACAGCAGCGGACGCTGTAGGTCTGTTTACGTGATCCGGCATCTGACGATGCCGGATCTTAATTAGCACCTTTATTTTAGAGAATACTGGTCGCTGTCGTTGGTTTCCTCGACGGGCGTTAAGACGGCTGGCGTGACGGTTAACAAATGTGTTCTTCTGTTGCTGTATTAGTTGCATCAACTCTTTCGCGTGCATTCTTTTTTATCTCTACACTCTCAGAACAAATACACCGGCATGTTGCGAATTGATTTTAGTCTTTGCAGGATTAAAGATCGCTGCTGTATTTAGGTCTCTCGCTGTCTCCGAGTGCCACGTAGGGCAGACAGCAGGTTTAATGTCACGTATGTGTTTTCTTTTTGCAGTGTACATTAGCCGTATCGCATTTCGCGCATATTGATTACAGTCTTTCGTATTCTTTCTTATGTTTACAGGACCGTCTGAACGAGCACGTTCGAGGAGCATGTACAGTTGAGCATCAATAATAAAAGAATAATCGCATATCTCTTTAGCGTCGTCTTCGGAGAGCGGCCCCGTCTGCTGCAAGTAGACTGACCGATAGGCACATCCATCAGTCCGGTTTACGCGCAAAGTCATTGCAGAAGAAATGTGTAAACTTGTTGAAAACACGTTTTAATTATCGTTATTGCTCACTTTGTGAAAAATAGTGAAAAAACTGTTCATAAGCTTTAGTTACATTATTATGCCGCGAGGCGGCGTGAGCAGTAGACAAGTTCCAATACATGGACATGTAGACTGCTTCCTAGACGTCACACTAGACGTCTTGTTAGACGTCTAGAGTATTGGAACGCAGCCAAAAAGTACGCAGGAAATGGTTGAGAGGAAACGGTAAACAAGCCAGCGTCACTGTGGCTAGACGTTCACGAGCGTCCGCTAGGCACGCGCTTACTTGACTGTACGAAACTTACACTCTATTTTTAACAAAATCGCAGCGGGATTTCAGGTGGGTTGATATTTTATTATATACAATCACTTAATGTTTATTAAAAATAAAAATTTTAAAAATTCAAGGGTTTTCAAGCATCTTCAAAACTTCCATGACCTTCAAGGCCTTGAAAACAGTCCTATCAAATTCCAGGGTTTTCAGGTGTTTCAAGGACCCGCACGAAATTATTTAGACATGCGATGGCCCCTCCTGTCCAAAAGAAGCGAAGCATTATCATGGGCGGCAGAGTTTTGGTATATTGTTCCTGTCAAGAAGTTGGATCGGATGAGATGGCTGTGGGAGGCGCAAGGCATGAAAAAAGGCTTCTGCTATTAACAAAAAAAAACTCGCAGGACTGTGCCCCCCCCTCCCGTTAAGTGCAAAGTGAAACCATCGGTCAAGCTCTGTCTGCTTCAGTGACCTTCGGGATCCCGGCCGACGGACAGACACACTGCGGAGGATGACTACTTTGAAGTGCGGATTTGACCCGAGGTAATGTTTTCTCTCGCTCCCTATCTCTGTCTCTCACACAGGACAGTTACCGGGTGTCCAAAGCGAATGTATGAGCGTTGGCAGCGGTGTGACAACAATGAATTTTTCAGAAAGCCCTGCCGCTACTTGGCATGCTGCCAATTTCTCTAGTCGATTCATGTCGAGGCATAGTAATTGCGCGGGAGCGTGTTGGCACCTGCGAATTTCGTCGCTACCCGCGCGGGAGCAACTTAATTGGCGTGCGGACAAAATCGCCGCCGGCACAGCCACGCTTGTCTTGGTGACCTGAGCGACACATTAGCAAAGGTTGTAAGTTTAGACTGGTTGTCGATAAGGACGATAATATACATACCTTGCGCAGCAGGCCGTGCGATATTCGCCCTATGCCATCGCTGAAGATGTACTCGCGATGGGAACCATCGCTGCTGCGGCCAGGGGCTGCGTGGCGGATGTCCGGTTCCACAGACGTGTTTTGGCTCGGGACCGTTAACAGACCCAACGACTGCGAAAAAGCCTGCATGCAGGAAAAGAGGTCTCCCGAATGGGCCATTTTGCCATAGCTGGCTGGCTATAATAATGGTGATACAGAATTCATGTTTGTGCAGCTGGGAGTTGTGAAATTTGTGAAACCTTTCGCAAATATAGAGAACATTAAAGAGTGGCTTCTCAGCAGTAGAAAGTGTGTAATGGAAACAACACCTCCATAATGGGCATTGGTACTCCGAAAGGAGGCTGATTTGCCTGGTTAGATCTCCGGACACAGTCCGTGCAGTGTCGTAATTATTTATGAACGCTAGTCTTACTTTCCATTCCCCCTCTGGAGCATTTTAACACTCCCACATTCGATTCGAAAACGCGCAAGGCCTAACTTATGATGTGGATAATTTCACAGTCAGATATGAGTCACTGCACATGGCGCCTGATCCCTGCGGACCGCTGATCAATGAAGGGCTCACATAGCTACAATGCGATCCAAACATATATGGATTGACGCAATGCACCTGGCCATGAAAGTGTGATGAATGATGGTGAATGGCAGAGACACTTGGCTCAACCTTCTTGAAAACAAAAGCTCTGTTACTAAACGTGAAGAAGAGATTCCCTCACATACTTTCGTGCGATTTAGTCGCTTTTCCCGTCACCTCTCTCAACAAGAACGTGACTGGCCTCTGACCTGTCCAAGCCGTGCCATGAACTTGGGCACGCTGACGATGGTAGAGAGGTCGCCGATACCATCGCGTATCTGCTCCGCGGTGCGGCCCTGATTGTCGTGCGCGTAGAACCAGACGCCATGGCTGCGTAACTGGCTCGTCGAGCAACCCAGGAACATGAACCGGCGGCCACCAATCTTCAGGCCGGACGACAGCGGAGGCTTAATCACCTACAGAAAACAAGCCCAAGGTAAAAGAGAGGAACTAAATTGACGGTTTACATTGTCATTTCAAGGAGCCCATCCCATGCATAACTTTCCTCAGTGTTCCTATCAAATATCTTCATGCAGTTTTGTGCCCTCCTCTGCACTCCAGCTACATGAATCCATACAGCAGCGGAACGAAAAAGCGACGGTGAAATCAAATTAAAATAGGCAAATAGAAGCTCATCAATGTGAGACTGAAATGTAGCACTACTGCCAATATAGATTTGTCGCATGGCATTCTGATTCCCTGTGCCCTTCAGTGCGAAAGGAAGTAGCCGCAATCCTCGGGTATCAGCGGTGTCTGTGCGTGTGAAGCCTTTCAGTAGCAAGTGTATTACCGGCTCACTAGGTGAGTGGACACGCCAGTCGCACTGTGAATAGGCGGCGCTGTTCACCTACAATTTGAGGCAGTTACATGCCTTTCCTTCTCTCAAAACTGGTGGCATGTTTAGAATGCCAATTTTGAGTAAAGGGAGGAACATAACTGGATCCCCGAGTAAGAGGACACCTCAACAGCGCTCTGAGCTACGTGGCGGTGGTGTACATGTGAAAAAACAGTGCTTTCGCCCAGTCTTTTGTGCTTAGCAATGCTAAACCGCCAGCCATTTTTTTTCCTTGAGACTTCAGATACTGCATTTTTCCAAAAATTAAGCACGCTACGGCTACTTGTTCACAGGGCGATCATGAACCCCCCAACAGCGTACCGCGCTGAGAAAGTCGTCCTTGCAGGCACCCAGCGAAAAGGAGATGAGCTTGCAGTCGTCGTCCCGCACGACGATGCGCAGGGCGTAATCTGGGTCGCAGTGCTGAAGCAGGCGGCTCTTGCACACAAGTTGAGGGGGCATGTAGACGCGCCGAGTGGGCGTCAGGATCACCTTGTGCACCTTGACCATGTGGGATGGTAGCTCCTGGGCGATCACCGAGCCTGTGAAAACGTCGATGCGCTGCCGGTGCGCCCGATACCGGAAGTACAGGTGCTCCAGGGCACTGCGGAACTAGAACACCTGCGCGGTACCGCGCCACAAGGACACTGTTCTTGATATGCTGGATATATAGAAGCGTTGCACAAAGATCGGTAGGAAAAAGAGGCAATAGTGTTGATGTACATAAAGCATTGAAAGGAACTGTAGTCCGAGAAGAAATGAAAAAAAATTTAAAAACACGATTATGTTCAGGGTTCACCGGCACTTCTTATGTGTAAAGTGAATTTTTTTCCTCACTTTCCGCTTAAAATGACACCTTGAGATCAAGCTCCACAAAATTGCTAAGCTACACACCGTTCACTTATTTGTGTGCCCCTATCATCACACAGTTAGCATACTGCATTTCTGCATGCATTCTTTAACCGATCACATGTCTTAATACCGAGTTCCTTGTGTATCAAACTGAGCTCCTCGTTCAGTTCTGTAATATCGCGCACTTGTAGCCACCTTAAAGCAGCGCAGTCTACACCATGTCATGCAGCTCTGCACGAACATCAGAGGTCTCCCAGGCGCCCGCGTGGTGTTACGCTTAGACCTTTTGAATAAGCGCTCCCTGAACGTCCGTATGCACCGTACGCTAGCACAGTGAAAGAGATAGAACGACCTATCCCCTCATTTGTTCGCAACAGTTCAAAGAGCAGCTATATTAATATCAGCGTGCACACATTCCTATGCTATTTATCCGACGATCAGGCACACAATAAAAAATTTCCGACAACGGTGGCTCCCATGCATGAAAGCAAGCGTTATCCACATTTTTTTGCGATATGCTGGGAAGACACAGGAAACCAGACTTTGAATTTTCTAACGACAATTCTCGTGAGCAAGCTTGGTCACGGCATGCAAAGTGCCGACAATAATGCAGACACAACATCTTTGGAAGGCTCAAGTGAAACTTTGCTAAGAAAGCAGCATGCCACTTTTCGATGCAGTCTCTGGTAGTCCCCACTTCCGCTACCATTGCCCTATATAGCCTGCAAGCCGCCGTGAAGGAATGAGGCCGAATGCTGATGCCAACAATGCACTACACTTGTAACAACTTCATCGGGAAAGAAGCAGGTGCCTCTCAGGTGTTCATCTTGCGGAAACTCGAGGAGGAGTTCAGGAGAACAACCTGCCGGGCTATTTGTTTATTCATGTGGTTTACTGGGAAGCGCAAAAAACAGACGAGGGACGGAATAGGGGACACAAGCGCTCGTGAACGTGTTTCTGTGTCGCCTAATCCGTCCCTAGTTCGTTTTTTGTGCTTCCCAGTAAACCGCATGGTGGAGGAGGTCCATCGCTTCTGGTCGGTCGCGCGTTCCCAAGAAAGAGGATATTGCAAACTTGAATATAATTTCTTTCAATTTAATTTTATATTTCGTTACACTGGCTTCCTAACGTTGCCACTGGCCTAATTTTACCGTCACTATAAAAAAACAGGTTCCACTACTGCACACGAGCGCGTATAGTGTTGTCATGGGCACGAACTGAACATGCTCTGCTACATAAAACACATCTGAAGTTACACTCTTCAATTTAAAAAAAAAGCTAACAGAGGTTTAGCGCTTGTTTAACCTAGTGATACGAGCGAAAGCAATTGTTAAGCAAGGGTACATATGGTTTGGCCCTGGAGTCGGTCTGGTGCGCGTTATCCATGGCAAGACAGAGACCAAGCGCCTGCGAAGCAACTGTGTTTGCAACCTTTTGCTAGACACGTGGCAGAGCAGCGAAGAGGCCCGGAGCGAGCGCAGCTGTGGCGAATCCACAGCGAGTTACGTATTATGACGTTCCTTGCTACGCCTTCGTTGCGCCGGTTCAAGGTGAAACGCGCAGTAAACTTGACCTTGCGAGTTGTGGGAAGAGTCGAGCTTTCGCTCTAAGAAAACCACTGTTCTGCTGCTGCCTTCAGTACAGAATTCTGCAATAAAAGCTTATTTAACATAGTTCAGAAAACAAATCTTACTGAACGCCAGGCCAGGTGCGAGGCGAGCGGGCTGCGGACGTCAAGAGGGCCCTTAAGCTTTTGTTGTTAAAGCCAGCCTGAAAAACCGGGCTCTCACCTTTCCCTGGCTAAGCGAGAAATAGATCTCGAAGAGGGCTTCTTCCAGGGCACGGGGACACTCCTCGGCGCGCGCAGACAACTCGAGGAGCGTTTCCCGGCAGCTCTGAGCGTCCATCGCCAGCTCATCGGTGACCTGCAAAGGCGGTAATCCAGGTGTTGCTCGTCCGCGTTCGACAGTGCAGTTTTCAAGCGCCGTTCGAGTCGTGCGCCCGCTTAATTCTACTTCGCTTCGGGAAGCTCCCTATTGAAACCCAAAATGACACCGTAGGTCCACAAAAATGCGCGCATGGAATAGTGACGCAGTTTTATATTTACGCCAGGTCATGGCACAGCGCGATATGCCAAAACCGCCAACGCAGCAAATCCCCGAACGAAGGCCATCTTCATCCGTCAATAGCGTAGATCCGACCCATCGGAGTAACCCTTACTTTGGAAGCAATATGCATTCACTCGTGATAATCCTTATTGATTCTGCATTTAAAATGGTATAGTGTGGTATGGGGGGAACGTCCCGAAGCGACTTAGCCTATCAGGGACGTTGAAGTAGGCGACTCCAGAGTAATTCCGACCACCTGGGGATCTTTAACGACCAACAACAGCGCACACCGCACGGGCGCTTTTGCGTTTCGCCCCCACTAAAGCGTGGCAGCCGCGACCGGAATTGGAACCCGGGTCCTCCGGGTCAGTAGCCGAGCACCGTAACCACTGAGCACATGAGGCAGCTACGTTTAGAACGTACTTGACATTAATCTTGGAGGTCCTGTACATGGAAATTATGTGATGTACTTGATCCAATTCCAACGGATATAGAGACACGCAAAGGGTGTCTTGTACTGTCTGTTTTGTATGTCTTTTAACTTATTCTACAGAAAACGAGAAGTTTGAAAGTGACAAGAACAAGAAATGTTCAAGAGGATCGAAGGTTTCACGCCGACGTCCTGGAACATTTCTAATTCGTCAGCTTTTGACCTTTGTTCTTGGGGTTGAGCTTACAAGAAATCCACGCAATGAGTTAAATCCCTACCTGAAAGCTCTCGGACCAGACGCTGAGCAAGGCGTACACGACGCCGAAGTCCTGCACGCTGGGCCTGGCCACTGCCTTGAACTCGCGCGCATGCAGCTCGCGCACCGGCGCGTAAAAAACCTGCGCGTTTTTGCGCGTGCGCAGGATCAGGTTGCAGAGAGGTGCCCAGTGGCGTGGTCCACTGAGCGTCAGGCGCATCATGCGACTTCTGCCCAAAACGTCGGAACCGCACTTGAAGGGTCCTTCACCGAACTCGACGGCCCGGTCCCACGGGGTGGTGTCGGACAGGTCGAACTGCGACAGGAAAGGTGGTGGGTGAGCAAGCTGTAGTGCGGCTTATTTTGAGGCTGACACGAATCAAATTATTATTATTTCATGGATCAAGGAACAAACTCAGGTTACTGATGTTCTTGTTGAAATCAAGAAATCAAGAATAGCATTGCAGTCTATTGGCAGAGCACGTAATGCGAATGCACGATGACGGATGGTCACTTAAGGTAACAGAGTGGATTCTAAGAGAAGGCAAGTGTAGCAGTGCGAGGCAGAGACTAATATGGGCGTATGAAATTAGGGAGTTTGCAGAGATAAGGTGATCGCAGCTGCAAAGGACAGGGTTAATTTGGGATAAGAGCAAAATCCTCTGTCCTATGCTGTCACAGTTACACTACTGCTGCTGCTGATGATGATGACTGACCTAAGTTCAGCGCCCATCATCTACACTAATGGCTGTATTAAGAAGGAGCTTCTAGAGCCACCACTGTCATAACTTTATGTTTGTGTAGCAAAAAACAGTGAGGTCACGACTGTACTGCCACACTATCACTATGCCCTGTGAATGGGATAAGGATATATGGGCTCTTGCCCCGTCAAATTAAACTATTGGCATACCGGCGTAGTCGTTTTGGAATTTTTGTGTGGATTCCCATTCCCCGATGTCCGTTACTGCCTCTCGAGAAAGAAGGGGAGCGGGACACGGTTGAAAAAAAAAATTCAGATACCAGTAACTGGAAAACAAAGGCTAGGCGGTTAGAGTGAAAGTACACAAGGAGCAGAGGACGCAGAAGCGAAAGGATGTATGTCCACTCTTGGTAGTGGTCGTGAAGCTTTACACCGCGCTCTTTTAAGCAGCAGAAGTCCGGTGACGCCTAAAATACGTTTTACGCCCATTAACATCCCCTTCACCACAGCAGTCAGTGGTCCAGTTTTCTATACAGCTTTCCTTGCAGTCCTGCAATTTTGCGTGTTGCCCCACAGCTGCCCTTCTACGCAGTGATGTAGAACTCTACGACTAAAGGAAACTGTAGCGGAAGGGGAAACCGTAAGAGTACAGGAGTGTGTTTGTCGGCAGGTTTTTTCTTTTAGTCCATTGAAAGCAATTAACGATATAGCGCTGCTCACCTGTGGCAGGTAGTCGCCCTCGCGGTTGCACTGGCTGGTGGCGCTGTTGCCAGCGCACACCTTGTAAAGCAGCGGCGGGTGCAACAGCTGCAGGTAGACAATAGTGGATGTCGGCGACGTCTTGCGCAGAATGATGCGGCAGATGGTCGAGTACCGCACCAGCAGCCGGAACAGCGTGGAGCTACGCTTGCGGACATCCACGAAGTACAGGTACAACCCATTGTAACAGTGCTCAAAGTGCGCATTGCACTGCGTCACCTGGTGGAAGAGAAGGCATTCAGAAGAAGGGCCTAAACCGAATTATTCCGCTCCGACTGCGAAACTGCCGTACTTTTTAAGTACGCCTATCCATGTTGGTACAGTTTTGCACTTGCCAATTCATGCAGCGTATCTAATACGTTCCAGGCCCTTGAAGAGCTTTATGTACTGTAAGCACAGTATATCAAACCCCTTCAGAGTCCTCTTTTAAGACTGAGGATACATTTCCTCATCATTTGCGATGTCATGCAACCTAGCCGCGTCACCCCAAATCGCTGCACCGTAAGAAAAATTGGACGACGAATTGCAGGTCATTGATACAGGAAGGTGTACATAAAATTGGTTGTTTGAAATCATCCACGCAGTGTAAAGCACTCTCCCTTCACCTCTCACTAGTGTTTCTAAATCTTTCTGGATCCGCTCTCCATAGAATTCAATCCCCACAACAATTTAGGCTGCGCGCCAAGCAAGCAAACTAGACATGTAAGGAACCAGATGAATGGATAAGGGGCCCATGTGCCAAAGTGCGTGACCACCAGGCCCGAAGCTCTGCTTTGCCATCACGTACCCAAAACCTGTCCAGGAAAAAAGGGTTAGATTTAATGTGCCTATGAGCTGCCACTGCCTTCCAGAAAAATGATGCATTGACAAGTCCTGACTACCCTTCTCATATCCCTCTTGCGACTGGGGCTCTCAGCATCATCGAAACTATTTGCCCAGCAGAAAAACACGCTGCTTTTAGAATACGACACTTTATGTCCTCACAGACTGCAATGCAGTTTATTCCCATGACCTTACACCATGCAACCACCACTGCCATAACTCAAACTTCTGGACGGACGCCGTCAGAAAACACCCTACAGGAACATCATCTCACCTTAAAGCCTTCAGATGAGGTCAGCTCACTGTTGGGACAAGACGTCTTCGCAGATGAGCTTGTTCCATCTGAAGGGGAGCTAGACTTGACCGCTCTTCCCTTCTTTCCCCGCTTCACAGACATTGATTTGCCGGAGAGGGAGGACGAAGACTTGGCAGACGAGAGTGGCGATGGAGGAGGCGGCATGGTGTAGGTGCTGTCAAAGTGCGCCACAAAAGTGTTGTACCCGAGGAAGCAGCCGAGGGCGAACGCGTTTACGGGTACGTCCTTGTGCTCCGTGGCTATCTGGGTGCTGTACGGGTCGCAGAACTCCTCGAGCTCCTCGGATGCGAGCCACCATTCTGGCGGGCCGGACTTGCCCGCAGCCGCGCCGTTATTAGAGGCGTTCTGGCATTGGTCGCACCTGCGGAAGTGAATGTAAAATTGACGCGCGGAACCAAGAGCTGGTACAATCTTAAGAAGCCATATGTTCGAACACAAATGGCGGTACTCTCACCACCCTAGCCACCTCAATATGGCGGCTATGAGCCCGCAGAAGCCGATAGTTCATTAATTGCACCAGGCAAGAAATTTTGAATTGAAATGTCTGCATAAACACGCCCCCCCTGATTTCTGAGACTGAATAGACAGAGAGGCCGATAATAATTTCCGCAGTAAGTTGTTTATGAAGCTCTACAACCTCTTCCTCTCGATCACCATATTCTGAGCAGTGCTTCACAATTCATCTGCATTGCTCAAAAGGCACTGCAGTCACCTTAGTTCCAGTGCGCACAAATCTGCAAACCTCCGAATTTTGAACCCATGTCAGCGCATATGAGGAGTTTCTCAACTTACGCGACAGTAGAGGCCTAACAATATGATTGTTGAGGCCGACCGAAGACTGGCTAAGGGGAAAGCCAGAAGTACTTGTCGCGCACTCACCACTTAAGTACGATATGCATGAACGAGTCCTTGGGTGACCGCTGCAGTTGCAGCGTCACGTTTGCCGTCCAAGTGGGGCTCTCGTAGACTGCGACCTCGCCACAGTCTCCGGCCACCACTTGGCCCACGGCGCACTGCAGACCGAGAAGCCGCCGAAGCTGAGACGCTGTCGGCGTGCCCCAGCCGGAGTCCAGACAATGGACGCGCAGCGCCATCTCCCGGCAGTTGTCCTCCCGGTCGCGAGCGCAAAACGCGGTCGTCGGTGCCATCGGCCCCGGAAGAAACGGCTTTGCAGGAGGCTCCATAGTGGCAGGTGACTATTGTGCCATTTCAAACTCGCCGACTGGCTTCTGAGTTGAGTTCAACTATGTCTTCTGCTTGAGCGGTCACACCAGAAGACGGACGGGTGGGCCTGGAGCTGCTCGCTGTCTTGGCCTTTGGTGCGAGCTGCGAAGAGGCTTTGCATAAGTAATTAGGGCTGAATACAGCAGCTGCATTATGGGCATGAGTGACAGCATCCCTGATGTTGGGCACCACGACTTCATTCTTGCATAAAAACTGTGATTGCATTTAACACACACCCGCCGCTGTGGCTCAGTGGTTAGCGCACTCGGCTACTGATCCGGAGTTCCTGGGTTCGAACCCGACCGCGGCGGCTGCGTTTTTGTGGAGGCAAAACGCCAAGGCGCCCGTCTGCTGTGCGATGTCAGTGCACGTTAAAAATAATAATAATAATTGGTTTTTGGGGGAAAGGAAATGGCGTAGTATCTGTCTCATATATCGTTGGACACCTGAACCGCGCCGTAAGGGAAGGGATAAAGGAGGGAGTGAAAGAAGAAAGGAAGAAGAGGTGCCGTAGTGGAGGGCTCAGAAATATTTTCGACCACCTGGGGATCTTTAACGGGCACTGCCGCCGCTGCGTTTTTATGGAGGAAAAACGCTAACGCGCCCGTGTGCTGTGCGATGTCAGTGCACGTTAAAGATCCCCAGGTGGCGGCGGCTGCGTTTTTATGGAGGAAAAACGCTAACGCGCCCATGTGCTGTGCGATGTCAGTGCACGTTCAAGATCCCCAGGTGGTCGAAATTATTCCGGAGCCCTCCACTACGGCACCTCTTTCCTGTTTTCTTCTTTCACTCCCTCCCTTATCCCATCCCTTACGGCGCGGTTCAGGTGTCGAACGATATATGAGACATACTGCGCCATTTCCTTTCCTCAAAGACCGATTATTATATTGTTAACACACCGAAAGCACATACTGACACATTAAGCACCGCATCCTTCTAGTCTCTTTCGGAATCGCAGAGGGGTCTAGCCAATTGACGAACAACGAACATCTCGCAAAACGCCCTATATGACTTCTGCAAAAACCAGAGGGTATCGGGATTCTTGCACCAGAAAGTTGGGCAATCGGCGCGTCGGATGAGGGTTCTTTTCTTCCAAGTAGTCTCCATCGATCAGGGAGGTGACCTACCAAGGTCTAAGGCCTACGTAGACTGCGAAACGGCATCGGAGCGTAGTGCTTCGGATGAACGACTGCCACGTGGGGCACTGCTATGTCTAGGTGGCCTAAGCAAGGCACCGTAGCGGAACGCTTCCGAAGGATGACAAACACGCGAGGCAGCATGTTTAGGTGGTATAGGTCGATTACAGGCCGGCACCTTAGCGGAGTGCTTTCGATGAAAGATTACCGTACAGGGCAACATCATGCCTAGGTCGATTACGGGCCTGCACCGCAGCGAAGTGCTTCGGGTGAATAACGAACACATGGGCACCTCGGCATCGCATCAGTATGCTTAGAATGAATTAAAAACACGAGCAGCCCCACTCGCCAATGGTTGCCCAGGGCCGACAACGGCGCCACACCGCCGCGGAAAGCTTCGGATGAATGAAAAGCTTGTAGGCCAGAAATACGTCAAGGGGCAATAGGTCTATTATGGGCCAGCACCGTCCTTCCGATGAAGGACGAGCGCGTTGAGAATCGCAAGGACTTAGTTGATTACGGCTCTTCATCGCAATGGAGTGGTTCGGAACAACAGCTACGTAGCGCATAGTCAGTGAGCGCCGAAATCATAGCTTGAGACCATTTTCCCACTTTCGTCTGCATTGGCATGAGCCCGAGCAACGAACCGGAGATCTTGTCATCGAGCAGGGCGCCGCTAAATTCTAACAAGCCTTGCGGTTCGACTACCTCTCCTGCCTGGCGCTGCTTCCATTGCTACAGTTTCAAAAGGGCAAGGATTCATGAAGGCTCAGATTAGCATTTGTTCACACTCTTTGCAGCACAAAAAATTTGGCCGAGGATTTGCTTAGCTAATCCAGGATATACAAAGCTGTTCATTAGCGTTGCCACTGACATCGAAGTCTACGTTGATTTTGAGGAAAGGAAAGGCGCATAGCTGGCTCTATGGGTGAGTGGACACCTCATTCGCGCTTTGAGGTACGCGGCGGTGGTTAGAGAGATGTGGACTGCAATAATTAGCGCTGACAACGTTGTGGCAGACACGCGGCACTGCAGCAATAGGCCGCAGCGTTCATT
Source organism: Amblyomma americanum (assembly GCF_052857255.1). NCBI lineage: Eukaryota > Metazoa > Arthropoda > Arachnida > Ixodida > Ixodidae > Amblyomma > Amblyomma americanum. Next base: position 49,456,684 of record NC_135497.1, read on the forward strand.
GGCTGAACAACCTCCCGCGATCAACCAATAACTGCCACCTGGCAGGGTGGGCCATGCCAACGTACATTCCAATAAATAAAATTGTAGAGCTATGCTTACGGGTTTCAGCGGAAGCCGACTGCCCCTCCCCCACCCCCGGCATACGAATTCTTTCAACACTCTCTTTCTTCCGATAGATATGGCCGCGTGGTCGACCAACGGCGCCGGCATATCGGTCGAAGTAGTTCAGTAGTTCCGTCTTCGCCACCGCTAACGGTGTGTTCTTGTTCAGCTCGATATCACGATGCTTTCGACTTTCCCGTCGGAATGTAAATATTCACTTCTGCCGGCATGGCGAATATCCGAGCACCCCACAGCACACACCTTTCGCAATATCCGACGTGGACTACCACACACCTCGTTAACGCGGCATTCGAATGCGGGCACGTGCGCACGGCTGCGTATTTTGAGGAAAGTGCACAGTAATTTTCTCGTATTGCTGTGCAGGACTTAGCAGCAGCCCTAGCTGGAATTGCGAGGAGGACAAGGAGGAAAGGAAAGACGCAGTATGGAGCCGCATGGGCGTGCGTAGGCAGGAATGTGAAATTGAATGAAGAAAGATAAAAAGACATGCCACGGCTTGCCGAGCTTGCTGGCGGAGCCCTCCGCTACGCCACCTTTTTCTCAGTTACTTGTTTCACTCACTCCTTTATCGATGCCTGACTGACACATGTTCTGAGCACTGCAAGCATAGGTTGTTCTCCATATATACGTTTTGCCAATGTCAGTATTACAAGTGGCAATTTATACTGCACGTTAAAGTACCCCGCGAGGTCTGAATTATCAGGAGCCCTCTGCTAAGGCACCTCTCTCTCTTCTTTCACTCTCTACTTTCTCCCTTTCCCCATTGCAGGGTTGAGGTGTTCACCGATATGTCAGAGATTTAACCTACCTTTCCTTCCCCCCCGCAATTTTTCTTTCTTTCCATCCCGCGTCCTAGAACTCAGCAGCGGCACACTGTAACCACTATGAAAATGAAAATTGCTTTTGGGGAAAGGAAATGGCGCAGTATACGTCTCACATACCGGTGGACACCTGAACTGCGCCCTAAGGGAAGAGATAAAGGAGAGAGTGAAAGAAGAAAGGAAGAAAGAGGTGCAGTAGTGGAAGGCTGCGGTATAATTTCGACACCTGGGGATCTTAAACGTGCACTGACATCGCAAAGCTCACGGGCGCCTAAGCGTTTCGATGGAGGCGAAACGCTAAGGCGATGTCAGTGCACTATCCCTGCCCCGGATTAGGGGCGTAAGGTTTAATAGTTTTCTTCATAACCAATAAGCCACAGCAGCAGATGGGTTTTGATATCACGTGCGCAGCTGCACCAGCATCAAAGTACAGGCAACAGCATCGAAGAAAATCTCGTGGACAGCTCGTTTGGGATCACGTTGCTAGAGCACACCGCAGGGTAAACGGACGGGAGGCCGCCCGTGTCCAGTACCTTTTAAAGCTCTAGCTTTTAAAGCGAAGAGTCATGGACCTAACCGACGATCACGCGACCACTCCTTGCCCATAGCCGGCGACTCGCGCTAGCTTGGTCCTAATCACTCGGGGCAACAAAAGAAGTCACAAAAAGGGCTATAAACAACGACAAATGCGTCCCATAATAATAATTGGTATTTTGGGGAAAGGAAATGGCGCAGTATCTGTCTCATATATCGGCGGACACCTGAACCGAGGGAAGGGATAAAGGAGGGAGTGAAATAAGAGGTGCCGTAGTGGAGGGCTCCGGAATAATTTCGACCACCTGGGGATCTTTAACGTGCACTGACATCGCACAGCACACGGGCGCCTTAGCGTTTTTCCTCCATAAAAACGCAGCCGCCACGGTCTGGTTCGAACACGGGAACTCCGGATCAGTAGCCGAGCGCTCTAACCACTGAGCCACCACACCGGGTACAAACGCGTCCCAAGATAACCTGCTGTGACTGGACGACGCAGCGTTCTGCGTTCCTGTGCAGTACCAACCGCAGCAGTAATGATAGAGCTACCACAGGCGAAGTGGCACATAAGACTCGTTGTGGAAGGGTCATAGATGCAGCCGAGGCAGAGCGACATGCTCGGAACGCTGCACGTAAGTGGGAAACGGGAGCCACAAACGTGCTGCGTGTCTAACAGAAGACGAACGCTGTCGGGACGCTGCAATGCATCTCGAAGTCCTACTGGCCTCACGTTTTCTGGTGGCATATTTTAAAGAAAACTGTGCGGTCATTGCAGCTGGCGCGAGCAGTCTTCCACGCAAGACTAAATAGGCATTCGCGATAAAGGGCGCCGCTGTCGCGGAGCAAAAATTACTCACCTTAGGCAAAACAAAGATCCCTCGTTGAACTCAAGCTTCCTTAAGAGCAAAATAACGCAAGGCTGGCCACCCGGCGCCGGTCGTGACAGGGCCTTAGCGCAGCCAGGAAGGCTTGAGCACAGGACCATCCAGAGAACAAGCGATAGGCCTAGCGGCCGCAATCCGCCAGCTGCCGTGACACAACGTGCGAGCGTTCTTGGCAGCAGCCGTTCTACGTGTGTATGAAAATGTTGATGATGATGATTATGATGTCATACGAGTTTATATGTCATTGTTGTTAGCCTATCAAAGTATCAAAGGATAGCACATGCCCACACTGGGGGATCGGCCAAGAATCGGGTGGCTGTTCGCCTGCACTCAGTTATTAAAAACGAAAAACACGCGGAAATGCAACACCGGTAGATTCTACCTCATGAGCAGAGAAAGGACAAGAGTTTTGATTTCGAAATAAATAATAATACTAATAATAATAATGTGGGGATTAAAAAGAATTATTAAGTCAAAATGTAATGATTTGTAGAAAAGAAAATTTTGTTACACATAGCAAGGCATACGGTCCTTGCCGATGGTACGTGGTCCTGAACCGAGCCATAAGGGAAGGAATAAAGGAGGGAGAGCAGCGATGAAGCCACTCACTCCTTCACGGTTGCCATGGTAACGGCGCATGAGCACAATTGGCCTCTCCCATGTAACATGGTATCGGCGCATACGCACAACTTTCCCCTCGCGTGTACCACGAAATGCTCGACTGGTAGCCTAGTGTAGCTCCCGCTACAAAACATTTAGGACACACAGGTCCTTGAGCCCCTGCACGGCCTCACTGCACTCAAACGTTCATGTCCCGTATAACAAGTGGCAATTTATAGTGCACATTAAAGTACCCCGCCAGGTCTGAATTATCAGGCAGCCTCTGCTACGGCACCTCTCTCTTCCTTCTTTCACTCTTTATATACTTTCTGCCGTTCCCCACGGCAGGGTTGAGGTGTTCACCACAGGGTTGAGGTGTTCACCGAGATGGTACGCTATCCTTTCAAAAAACAAAATTTTCTTTTCATCCCCCATCCTAAAGCTTAGCAGCGGAACACCCCTAACCACTATGAAAATGAAATTGGTTTTTGGGGAAAAGAAATGGTGCAGTATCTGTCTCACATATTGGCAGACACCTGCACCACACCCTCAGAGAAGGGATAAAGGAGGGAGTGAAAGAAGAAAGGAAGAAAGAGGTTTCCTGATAGCCGTGCACTGTGACACCTGCATCAAAGTACAAGCAGCAGGCATCGAAGAGTCTCGGGAGCTCATTGCTGCAGCATGCCATGGGGCAAACGGAAGGAAGGCCACGCCGCGTCCAAAACGTTTAAAGTGCTAGCTGTTAAACAGAGCCATGGACTTCACCTATGATCACGCGACCACTCCTTGCACGTAGCCGGCGCCTTGCGCTAGCTTCGTCACAATCACTTGGGGCGTGCAGTGGCAACAAGACAGCGCTAAAGACAACGCCACATGCTACAGCAACCAAAGCCCATGATCAGATATGGGAACCTTCAAGTGTTTAATGCACTTGCAACCGAAGTTCCCATTGTTACTCTCACTGATGGCAGCATCATGTGCAGTTTGGTTTGAATCTGTCTTGTTACAGCATGCTGCATTGCCTAACATTTACGTCCACCACGCAGTAATGTGCAGGAGCGCTATATGCACTGTTGACATGTGCAGAACCCAAAGTAGACACTGGACCAAGCACAATGTTCATGTTCCGAAATGAGATGCTGTAAACAAGTAATTTTCCTCAAGCTTAATATTTCACAAAATCAGGTAAAGTCCTGAGGAATAAATTTTGGAAAGGAATAAATTTTGGAAAGGATAAGTGACAAGCTCCTTAGCGCTCTTTTTAACCACATTATTCAGGGGAGCAATTTCTTGCAATGTGCTGTTTATATGAGTCGTGACAAAACGAGCAAATTAGGTCTTCACAAAAATTCAATTCAAAAGTCGTTTTACATAAAATTGGATGAAGCAACCTGTATCTAATGGTGCTAAGTAATGTCTGCTCTTAATGATACTGATGGGTAAAGCTTCAGTGTGCCCACACACACTCTCAGCAAAGACAAGAGCCAGAATTTTTGCAAAATATTTTTATTCCCAATGCATGGCAAATGGCTGAGGCTTAGCAATGAGAGGCTGTGAGAGATGCCCACGGGAGACAAACCATCCTCCACACCACCGTAATATTCAGTCAGCACAGATTCATGAAGGTCTCTTCAAGGAACAGCCAGTCTCTTAACTGAACAAACCATCAAAACCACTACTATATGATAAAAGGGGAAAATATTTTACATAACGAATGCTTGTAGAAGACTATCTTTCATGACTAACAAAAATATTGGTGTGCTCATAAAGCGCATAAAATATCACTAACACAACACAAAATGTTTGTTTGGAGTCCATTTAGCTAACGTTCATGTCAGTGGCATGCAGCATAAGACCAAAGCTGTCGCCACTCGTGTATGTGGCATTCGTAGTTGCATATGACAGCCATAAGGTACCCCATCAGTAAAAACATCACAGCTCACTCTTTCAAAACTCCTTGCAAGGCTGGAAACCTTCCTCACAACCAATTCTTTCCCTGTCCCCTATTCACAAGCCTGTGTTACCAAAGCTAGGACTCCTTGTCGGCTGAAGGCACTTCGAGCACGCGTAGAGAGTCCGTCAGCCTTGCTACCCGCTCCCCTTCAACAACATCCTCTATGATCCACGCTGGGTATCCCTCCTGCTGCTCAATTTCTTTGCACGATCCTTCGGCATTCTCCTTTGGAAGGCACATCAGCAGTCCACATGAGAAAGGAAAACAGGAAACTTGTAACTCACTAACGCCATAAATTTTACGAGTGCAACCTATGAAATAAACTTGAAATGAAATTGCTGCTGTTTTACCACAATTCCTGTATTGCCGCAAAATTGCTGCAATTCCTGTGTTATGATTATATATTTTTCATGCACTCCTCTCCACTAATGCCCCCAGAGGCCTTGGAGGTACTGAAATAAATAAATAAATAAATAAAATAAATAAATTCCATATGCTAATATATTGGCAAGAGATTTTGAGAAAACACCCCAAAGGATGCTTTAACTTGTTCATTGCATCTTGGGTGTCCGGTGGGTGATCCAAGATACTAAGTCACGCGATGAATCCGTCGCTATGCTCTGATTTATCAAAGAGCGTGTGGAAAGGACACACGCCATGTCGCTGTTGCCATTTATTGCCGTTTCCAGGAAGTTCGCATTGCTAAGTAAAAAAAAATTTTTGGCTACAGTTGTACTAAGGGCAGCGTTATCTGTGTGAAGACAAGAAATTTTCTCTATGTGAAGCCTCGACAAGTGCCAGAGACCTCCCTACTCCACCCTCCACAAGAACCACGCATCCATCACCAACCCGTTGCCTGCCTCCACACACCAGAAGCCCATGCAGCAGCAGAGCAAAAAGAGCAACAGTAAAATCAAATCCAAAGAGACAGTGGGAAAGTCAGCTGCCCTCCAGAAGCATCCCCAACCGGCCACAGCCTCACCATGCCCCACTAGCTAGGGGGCCGCCAACATAGACACCCTCTAGAAAAATTCTGTTGCACTCGGCTTTAAGTAAAAGCATTCATTAAAGTAAAAGCATCAAAGTAATCACTGAGCGAAAATCCAACTGCTATTACAGCGTTCTCGCATCAGGTTTCATGATTGTCCTGTCAATTTTGTTTACTTTTCTCCTGGTACTACTCAGAGCAAAGCATCTGAATTACATTAAAAAAATCTGAAAAGAGTTTCACCCAAAAGGAGACAACAACATATCTTTCCAAGGAACAACTGGGGATTTTCGACAGGAACACCATCGCTTTCATGTAACTCTAAACTCTGCGTACATTTTAGCACTTCCTGACGGTGAAAGTTTAAAAAATTGTGTTGTATCTATTTTCAAGAAGCTGTGAAAGACATGAGAAGGAAATCCTACAATAGAGAAAAAAAATTCGACTGATTGTCAGTCAGTGGCTCAACAGAGGTCTCGGCCGAATGCCCGTGCGTTAGTTTGAAGGAGGTGCCCGTGGCGGCCAGCAGGGCAGGAAATTGGCTCTGATGGGCAGCGTGTGGATCACAAACCGCACTGAGCGCTGCTGCATCTGCACCAAGTTCTGGGTGTGGCCGAGCAGACCGAAGCCTGTCACACCTGTAGCACCGTGGCAGCCATGCTTGTGCATCAGCCGAGCTCCTGGAACAACAAAGGCAAAAAATTTGTTTTAACACAGTTTCTGCACAAGCAGGAGTGAAGTGAAAGTCAATGCTCACTTGGTCACAAAATACACAACTGATGAATAGTCGTACAATGCCTCTCATTTCATGATATAAAAGGAAAGAAATGTAGCTGGTCTGATAAAGACCTGCTTTGATCAAAATGAAAAGTTTTCCTCGTCAAAAGTCTGCAATTTTGTGGTAGCCTTCTTGCATGCAGACAGTGAAGTACTAGTAAGTGGAACACACATACTTGCACTTGCAAAATGTGAGACTGCACAGATACTACCAGCATACCCTGTAAGGTGGTAGTAACTCAATTACTGCAGTCTTTAATGTTGGTCGCCAGGTTATCACTGTCCCCCTTCCCATGGGCTGCTAACAAGCTAAGATATTTCCATGTAATAAACAAGGAAGCAAAAACCAGATGGGCCAAATACAGTACTTCCCAGCCCCACCACCTTCTCAAGGTTAGTGTTTTCCAATCTAATCTAACCTGTATCCTTGTTTGTACTATCCAGACACGACTTTAATTATTTTCTTTTTTCTTTTCCTTATTTGTTGGCATAACACTGGACTGAACGGCTGTGGTAGTAAAGAGACAGCCACAAGGATTGGATGCTTCACAACAGAAAACAAACAACTGGTGGTGGGGGAAGCCTCAGCCCCTTAACCAATATTTCAACAAGACGACTTTCCTTTTCTCCCACCTCTTGCCTAGCTGCGACAGCATCACTCTTCTTGCGTTCATCTTTTCACAACTTATCTTCTTCACTTCTGCCTTTTTAATCCTTCTCCCTGCTAGCCCATCCCTTCTTTTTCTCCAAATGAACTCCCCAATTTCTTTGTGCATTTACATGCCATGATGTCCTTTGCTCTCGCATATTTTGCAGAATCTACCAAGTGCAGCAACATCTCCTAAAGTGCGTGATCAAATTCTTGGAGCTTCTTTTTATTTGTTTGCACTAATGTCCTGCACTTTTCGTTTTCAATGCTATACCATATCTCATCTCATTATTTATGTTACGATTACTGTAGTGGAAGCTGTCTTCATCATGGGACACGAATTTATTATTGTTGCCCTGACCACTAGCGCTGTACTTCAATTATCAACTATTTTGTTGTCACCTTCTTAAAGCATTGCTCACAGTTTGTATGCACTTTAGTATCTGTCCACTCTCTTTCTGTGAGTGCACATGTTTCACCTCTACAATACCTCAGGAAGGCATTGCAGAGACTGCCGTAAATAAGCACATAAGCAAATAGGCAACTAAAAAAACTGCAGACACGAACAAATCAGCACCAACCATTGAGATTGAGACGTGCCATGGAGTCTATTGCATGGAGGTAGACCCTGCGTACATCTTCTTCACTGATGCCAGCCTTGCCCAGCTAAGCATGGCGCTCCGGCTTCTCCAGCCACTGGGGAGCGTTCACTGCCACCTGGGTGCCAAGGGGCTTGGTCAGTACCAGCACGTCTCCAGGCTGTGCATTGTCTGGCCTGTAAAGGGAGCATAACATTTAGCAATTAGGTTAAATGGCCAGGCTGATGAACATTCCAGTTTTTGTCTAGGGCCTTTCCTGTTGTTCTGAAATAGCTTGCCTTTAATGACGCAGTGACTACTTCTGTAGCAAACCTTCTAAAAGGATAACGTTGAGACAGGCATAGCATTACTATTGCTGTCATTCTTTGCTCTGGGGGAAGGCATATGTTCAAAGGTTTTTGCTGCAATTCTTTTTCTGTTTACATTATATTGCCATTTTCAAAATTTCACTGTCTATGCGACTGACCTGCTGGGCCTTTGCTACAAGTACTCTACTTGCAAAAAGCATCAGCGTTGACTTAGTGGAGTGCAAAATAGTATCAGAACATCTTTGGTGGGTGCGGGATAGCACTTGATATAATGACCACAATTCCAATAAGACATGGTTTGAACTTGTGCAAAAGTGAATTGTACAGTACAGTGAAAGCTCGTTAATAAGAACTCGATGGGGACGACGGTTCAAATTGACTGAAGTTCGAACAAACAAAAGTGAACAGAATATGCATTTGGGAAGCAGTCGGGTAGCGAGATTAGCCATTTCATTGTCCGAAAGTATTCCTTCATCACCTCCTACCTTTTATCTGAAGGCGTTTTTTCACCTTCAAAACTGAAGAGGTGCATAGCATTCAGTGCATCCAAACTACCGCAGCGGAGGGCCCCACTGAAGTTGCAAAAGGCATACAACCACCACTGAGCATGGTCAAAAGAACTACCGTCTCACGTCTGGCGCTTTTTGACCAAACCATATAGGGCAACCTCTGTGACTTTCAAATTCACACTTGTGAGTCGCGAGGTTGCGTAAGCATTGAAGTCGACAAGCAAAGGTAAACCGAGCGACCACACGTATATTGCCCGATTTTGCAGCCTCCCCTGGCTCAAGGCGCACACTGCCAAACCAATGAGTGTGCTTTTTGGTGATATCCTGCTTCGATAATGCTCTGGCATTGACTTCATGCATGGTTCCAACCTTCTCTTCAAGCATTTTGGCACAGTAATTACCGCAAACGGAAGACAATTCTAAATGCGGTACACCGTGTAGGTTGACTGCTCCGGCCGCAACCAATCACATGCAAAGGGCACTGAAAAACCGAGACAAATACACACAGCAAACATCAGCCAAGCTCCAACTCATTCGTTTGGCACACGTCGTCGTTTCGCGCACGACCGCATGGTTTCGGATTTGGAGTGCTGGAGACACTGCGACATGTCTGATTCACTGTAAGCATCTCGTCGCTGGCCATGTGATCAATTTCTCAACAGCAAAACCCAACACAGCAAGCTACTGAATCATTCGAGACCAACCCATACAAGCAAGCCGGCTCAGAGGTAATGCAGTTAGTTGCTACCACTAGCACAGAGAGAAACCCCTACCCCGTTTACCCAGCCTCTCACGCCATTTTAACCCTGCCCACTTCTCCAAAGAGGTGGTGAAGCCTAGTGGGAATGTTTCTTGGTTCACCGCGTCACCCGCCCTCCAGGCACGGTGGTGGTTGTTCGAATTAACAAATTAATGGGCTTTGTTTCACACAGACCCAGTGGAGCATGGCCAGACCCAGTCGTACAGTTCGAATTATCCAGAAATTCAAATTATGAGCTTTGCCTGTACAGTCAGGTATTTCCACGGGCAAACTACATCATCAGTGTGGTGATTATTTGGGTATTAAGTAAGGTTTATCTGAACTTTGAAAACGACGCTCATGCTGGAAAAATTCATCATAGTACCCAACAGACAGAGCCTCAAATGCTCACATTTTGCATTTCATAAATGCTAACACAGACAAAAATAGCATGGAAAACTTAATTCATTGGAAAAAGAAAAAAAAAGACAAACGATTACTGCACTCACGAGATGATTTCAGACTCTGCAGACTGATGATGCCAAACCACCAATCATAGGCCAAGGATTGAGCATAGTCTGCCCTCCTGTGACCCTTGTGCCTGCTTGTTCAGCCAAGTCCTGTGGAGAAACAAATGCCATTTAAGCTATTTGCACCATGCTTATCACTTCAGTACTGGGGCATGACCTCAGGCAGTGAAAAGAGTTAAAAGCTGAAACACTTGAACAGCTGCTGTCTGACATGGACATCTCTTGTAGATCTTCTCTCAAGTTATCTCTTCACCATGCTAAGCGCACGAACTTGAAAAAGAAATCTGAGACTGCATTCAAATTTTGAGAGCTCACACAACTAGTGCCCTCACACTCACATTAGCTCTGATAGGCAGCCATGGCCTACACACACCTCAAAACATTGATGCAAACATCTTAGGCTTTACTGCAGCAGGGGCCGATCCTACCTTGACTCCCCCTGATGAGAAGAGGCACGACAATGTCCCTCTACTTTCAGTGAGCTTAGTGCTGACAGCCATTACCATCAGCACGTTATCGCAGTGGGTCATGCCAAGTGCATAAAGATCAGACAGCACATTGGCACACGCTATCTTGCCCTGCAACAAACAAAAACAATGAATAAGAAAACATCCTGTACACATGGTGCCAGCAAAGGACACCAACATGAGGCCTGTCACCTATTTGATTCATTATTGTGTAACAACGAAGATGTGTCAACGCAGTAGCGGCAGTGCTATCGCTGAGCGCGCGCTGCTGGCTGGCTCTAGAACAACCGCCGACGTAAGGTAACAAACGCTGCTATCGTATTGACACATCGTTACAATCAGATTTATTTACACGCTTATAGAAAGTATAATTATAGTGTGGTTTTGAGCCCAATAAGACTGCTCAGTAAGTGACCTGTTATCCAGACTAGCCAATAAGTGAACAAACTTAGCACTTAGAAACTCAGATTATAGAAAAAGTTTGGTGATACTCTTACAGCTACAAGAATATATATTTAATGCTGCTTTGTTTCGTTTTATCGCCTGGTATTAAAACTACAGACACATAACTTTCTGCAAAAAAATAACACTTGGTATTTTTTGTACAGTTGACTGAAGTGACAGCAGAGCACTGTGATGTTGAAGTTCGAGTATACAATCTGCCACCAGGTTACTAAATGCAGGTAAGCATTTTTTTACAATGTTGAACACTTACAGCTATGTAGGGGTCTTCAACAGATGGATAGAAGTAATCAATAGTTTGAACCAGAGAATAACCAGAATCTCCAAGGGGCACACCACTGGAATCCATGCCAATGTCTGAATGGAAAAAAAAATATGTATATTAGTCAGGTTGTTATGGGCAGCTTCTTGAAGAAAGGGAAATTTTCAGGGAAGTTATCAGAGTTACTACATTTAAAAGCACTGTACAAGGCACCCAAAATGTCTTCAATGAGGTTAAACTGTCCGCACACCATCAGTGTTGGGTTTTGTTCCCATTATGACTTAGAGAACTATAGACACCCAGCATTAGTTCGTTTTATTCTTTCAAATGATGCGTTAAACATTAGAATACTTATGCCACCATGTGGACAACTATTAGCAATAAGTAATTTGTATCTTAATTTCTTCTTTCATGATATTTCACTTTAATCAACCGAACGAGTGCTGAGACATGGGGTTCACACTTAGGTAGCATGAGGCACGAAAAAAAAACCTGTAATATAAATGCTGATACATAGTTTTAATTCACTAAAACAATTAAACCAGCTTGCTTCAAGAGCTGGAATGACAACAAGCAACATATCAGCAGTTAAACTGCCGTTCTTTTCGTGTCTCATGTGTCCTACTTGTCACACCCATCATTTGGTTGATGAAACTGAAACTTAAACAGGGCCAAGAAGAAATTCAGTTATAAATTTAGCAGTCACAGGTGAGTACCAGGTGGTGATCTATGTATTCTAATGTCTAAATCATGACTTGAAAGAAGAAAAAGTGCAAGCAAAAACTTTATTGTCTAGAGTGTTTAAATGTGAGGCTAAATTTGTACTGAAAGGGAAGATCATTCATAATCCAACACAAATACTATGTTGGGACAGACAAAAAGGAAAGAAACAGTCTACCGGCTTGTACCCGAAAGTGTAATAGCTTTATATCCAAACACCAGAATAAAGCTGGCCACACATCTGTAAATGTTTAGTCAATCTGCTGTACCAGAAGAGAGTGTCACGCATGTCTTCAGCTAGTAAATTCTTTAATTAATTATTAATCGGTGTGTATTGTAAACCAGAGCACAGCTACTTGAGCGTCCGTGTTCAGTTTGTAAAACTAAAGTACACTTGGATATTTATCAACATTAATATCATCTCACTGTCATATTTCAGTCACTGACAGCCATTGTCCCTCCCTCATGCTTTTAGTGCGAAAGCACTATTCCACATGTACCAACCCCTAGCAAGAATCTTGTCTTGTGCTTGTACTATCCCAAGCTCGGGTCAGTTCGGAGCAGCATCACGCAAGCTGCAGCCAATAGGATGAAGCTCAGGTAAGTTTGGAGAAGCATCGCGCCAACTGTAGCCATTGGGAGGAGGGCATCTCACCACCTAGGTCACATAAGCTTGTGGCAACATCCCATTCTGCGCATTGGATTGTGAGAAAACTGTCCACCGTGGCAGTCAAAATAATGATTGGCCGCAAAAGGTTGCTCGGGAAGAGCAACATGAGTCGCACGATCCCTACCGGTGGCTATGATAGAAACAGACACCTGTCAATGCAGTGGCACATCCCTTAACCGCTGCGCCACTGCGCTAGTAGTGGTACGCCGCCATCTATGAATGTTAAGTAGAGAATTACCACCTCTGCCTATATGGGCATTATCCTACTAAACCCCTCAGAGTGGCACTTAATTGTCCCCTGCTTTCACACGTGTACTTGGTTTAACTACGTTAAACCCCTACCACTTTTTTTTTGTTTAAAGGATACTGAACTAGAAACATCACTTACTTTATGTGTCACGTCACTAGTGAATTTTAGGCACGACAGACTGAACAGAGTTCACTGAATGCCAGAGGTATTCTCTCACCAATGACTGATTCAAGAACTGCAATTTTATAAAACAGCAGAAGCATGGAACAAAACAGTCAATAAGTATATCCTGCATCACATAATATGTTCATTTCAATGCTGGTACAATGAAAAATCGTTAATTCCATCATGACATAAATGGCAGCCTTGTTGAGTGGCTGCACTGTTCTGAACAGAAAATAGCTAGTCATCAATTAGCTAGTCAGAAAATTACAGTCATCGAATGCCAGCGCTGCTTCTCAGAGAGGCAAAATGTTTAAAACCAAGCACCTGAGGCACATGTACACAGCCAGATCTCAACGAAGGGCATTTCAAGAAATTTGAAATAAGCAGTCACAACTTGCAGCTTTGCAAGAAAGGAAAAGCCTTTATTCGATGCGCTCTTGAAAAGCCTATAACTTAAAATTGCAAAATACAAGCGACAGCATCAGGTAGTAGCCAATAGAGATATATTGATACTGGTACTGACTCAACTTAAAACCAGCCAGAAGACACAACACAGGAGAAGACATGAGCTCAAGAGGCTGGACTAACAACTGAAATTTTATTGAAAGAAAGCCGCAAAAGAAGATCCGCAAAGACATGCGTGCGCACAGTACCCCAAAGCAGAGAAAGGAGGATATGCAATCGAAAGTCACTGGCATACTAGTGAATCTAAAAAAGCAAATTCCTTACGGCGAAAGTTTACCCACAGCTTAGCCACACGTGTCCTTAGCGTTACCGATGTAGTAAACCTCAAGTATCTACCGACAGATTTCTCCCTTCCGTAAACCACTGATGTGTTGCGGAAATTAGGCGTTCAAAGAGATAGGTCATCCTCATATTTGCGTTCAAAAGATTGAGTGTGTAGTGCCAGATTAGAATTTGCCTTCCCTCCTGTAGATTGAAAGTGCTCAGTCAGGTGCAAAATCAGACATCTGCCTGTCTGCCCATAGTAGTTGCAGCCATAAGGCAGTGGAACACAATAAACTTTATTACTTCTGCAAGTGGTGAACCTTTTTATACGTGACACTGTCCATTGTGGATGATTACCGATAGTTTTATCAAGCCTATTTTAATGGCCACGCAAAAGCCTCTTATCTTGCACTTAGCTGTTAAGACGACAGCAACATTACACTTTGCCGAGACTTTCTTGAGACTGTGTGAAATACTGTAGAGGTAAGGTATATCAGCATCATCCGAGTATGTGTTCCTTTCCCTCGAGCAAGTGAAAAGACGCTCTGACAGGTTGGTGAGATGGGCAAGTGGGAACCCAGCTGCCATTAGCTTGGAAACCTGCTATGAGAATGCGTCCTCAGCAGAAATGGCATGACTTAAGTAAAGCTGATGTCATGCATGCGATTGCACACCCATCAAGTGTTTCCATCTTTACTGGCCTTAGCCAGAGACAAGTACACCTCTTCACCACCCTTCCCTAGCCACGAGTGGCCTGACTCGTACCTAAAAAGAGGCTTCCCGGATCTTGGGCTGTAGCCCCAACAAACATGGTCGTCCACAAAGCGCAGGTCTGAACCAAGAAACTGCTAACGGTTCTGCTTAGACAATTCTGACGTAAAAAAGAGGCCTTGACTGCACACCTGCACTCCTGCACGCCGGACGTCGTCATGCGGCCGCACAGCACCATTCCCCTCTCTTTGATACCCAGGGTGTAGCTTACACGGATGCCTCCTTCGTGGCTCCTCGAGGTTCCTGCGGCTACGCCCTGTACCATCCACACCTCCCTTCTCCTGAAACCCACACCAGCGGGCCGTATCTACACCCTCCAGACGCATTGTCCCTCGAGGTCCTCGCCATTGCGCATGCCCTCCAGTCATTTGCCCTCCTTCCCTCTCTCCAAGAGTACACAGTCTATTCAGACTCACAAGCCGCTATACACCACATACAGAAACGCACCCTGACCCCTTCTCTCCAACAGGCGGTCGAACGAGCGGTCTCCGCACTGCAGCCTTCCATCGTTTTCCTCCGCTGGGTCCCTGGGCATTCAGGGATTGACGGCAATGAGCTGGCCCATCAGCTCGCCCGCGACACACTTTTCCGGGCACCGTTGATCCCCTGGCCCAAGCCCTCGGAGGACGGTGGGAGGCTCACCCTTCGCCGCACCATAAAAGAGGTCTACCTTGAGCTCCGCCTCGACAAACGCCTTTACCCTCCTCCTCATCCATCACTCACGGTGCCGGAGTCTCGCCTTCTTCGGCACATTCAGATGAATGCAGTTATCACCCCGTCCCGCCTCTTCCTCTATCGCTATCGATCGGACCCTTCCTGTCCCAACTGCCCCTGCATCTATGCGGATTTGGCCCATTGCCTCTTCTATTGCCCGGCTGCTCAGCAGTCGGGTTCCTTCCCCCCACCCTTTCTATCCATCACCACCTGGCTCGACTGGCTTGGCGCTGAAGGGGAAGAAGAACAGCGGCTTCTGGTCGCCCAGGCGGTCGACATGCTCGGCCTATAAATTATGGTCGAATAAAAGTCTTTACTACTACTACTACCTCATATCTAGTACTCTGTGGCCGTCTACTTCATGAGGAATCCCACTGCCATCACAGTATCCTGTGGATCTCAGCCCACGAAGGATAGAGGAAAATTAGGCGGCTGACAGGCTAGCTCTAGGCCATACATTCCGAACCCCGTCGCCGTCCACCTCCGAGCCTTCGCCTCCACTAACATACGGTGAAATCATAGACTACCACCGACTTAGGCACAGAAATATGCAGCCCCCCTCAAAGACCTCACTCGTCAAGAAGCCACTATATGGCGAAACATGGTATCCCGCACACTACCAAACTTAGACCGATCAGGCCCGCGCAATACCCAATAAACGCCTATCAGGCCTGCGGAGAGATTTAAAACGTCCTCCACATGGCTTGGAACTGCCCCGAACAACTTAAAGCGCATGGTTAACAGAAACTCAGCCATGGGCAGTGAAGCAACCGCGGGTGGTTTACGCGGGTGGGTGAACCACCCGCGTAATTTTATAAAGTTTACTCTCACTCTCTCTCTATTTGTCTTTTTGCGATGCGTTTCGTGGCATTTCCTAAAAGCTTTGTAAATAAATTAGTTAATGTATATAGAATATATTTTCAATGTAAAAAATACCATGCTTAAAAATGCTGCGGCAATGGCGTAGTGGGCTGAAGCAGCGGCCAGCGGAAGTGATTTCTTAGCGCCGCCGCAGGTTCGGTTCCAGCTACTCCAGCTATAAAAGTCTTTTACTTCTTCAGTGTTTTCCAACGGTGCGATGCCGGCTTCCCGCTACAGTGAGGCTGTTATGCCATAACTTAAGATAAAACATCATTCAGGCCACTGGAAAATCAAGCGGCTCATTATAATGTAGCATTTCGGCTGAATATTGGTAATCACTAAGTCCACGAGTCTTGAGTTGACGATTCCTGTGGTAGTCATTTTAGTGCTATAGAGCCTCCAAACCGCCGAATAGTGGTTGTCTGCCTGTATGAAGCCTGCTTGTAGCACGTGGGCCACTTTGGTCCCGTGACGTTGTGACGTCATCACAAGCTTCCCACCGGATTGTGAGCAAACTAACCACCTTGGTAGTTCAATTAATGATTAGTCGCGAGAATTCCTCACGAACAAGATAGGTGTCGCAAGCCCCACCAATTGCAGTACCTGCCATCGCAGGGCAATGGCATGTAGATTGACCGCTCTGCGCCAGGAGCCTTATCAGGACTACTAGGTATCTGAGAGTGTAGAGAACGACCAATTCTACCATAGTACAAGTCTAAAATGATGCAATGTGGCAAACTTACATCATATGATATATCAACCAAAGTAAGCCTGTTCAGACCAAGCAAAAGCATAGAAAGTCTATATAAACCATGCAAAACCAGGGCTAATGGTTCTAGTGCACAGTAATTCGTGGTTAACAGCAAGCTAAACCACCCGTGATTTTTTCGCTTGCACGTCTACGTGTTACCCAAACGTTGCGTGTCCATTACCTACCATGCCTGCACGAAATTTGGTTCATAAAACCAGGCGCGCGTTACGTAGTCACACGTCTCGCCAGGGGGAGAAATAAACCAAGAGATGTTCCTCTTATTTGAAAAGCAGTCCAACTTTTTCTTTAGCACATCACACAATGCAAGGCGGAGCAAGCGATGATTCCTACCAAGGTGGTTAAGCTGCTGCTTTATTTCCATGCTAAGATCACAGTGGTTGGCTTTGCCCACCCCATTGCGGCACCGCTTTCCTATAGCTACATTTCAAACAGAAGATACGACTATACTGGACTGCTCAAAGTGTGAATTAAACAATTGCACACCAACACCGCCAACAGGCTTTGATTTCACAATGGAATTTCGTAGTATTATTTGCGCTGCAGCCAGTTCTTTAGGACTTCACTGAGCTAAAATCAGACTTCGTTCCGGGAAACATGGCTTCGAGCTTGGGAATTAAACAGCCTTACTAGGAATAGTTTCTACGTGTTTATTCTACACAAACTCAGGATTGAAAATGAAAATGTTGACTGCGGTACCAGGATTCCCGTTGGACCGGCGGCCAACCGCACGGTCCGGCCAGTTCCCTTTGTTAGCGCCTATACATGTTGTTTCACCTACAGCGCTAACTTTCTGCGGCGTCGGTTGTGGGTCCGACGGCAGGTCGCATCCAGCCGGCTCTGTTCAATCCAATGCTCAGGCCTGTCCGAGCGAAGGGCCCTCCGCTCTGCCCGGCGCCGTTGTGCTCTACGCTGGAGGAGGAAGAGATCCGGGACGGGCTCATTAGGGAGAACCTCAAAGCGGACCGTGGCCGCCTCAGAACACCGTGCCACATGGGTCAGGATGGCGTCTTGCATTGGGAAACTGCGGAGGTGGTCCCGGAACTTGTTTCAGTGGAAACCTTGCATCTGTCCATCCACTTTCTTGCCCAGTTTAGGAACCAGAGTGATAGAAAAGTGGTTCAAACCCCATGCGTGCGACGAGGGGTGCCATCCATAAACACATCACGACGACCCAATGGACAGGTCAATGCATATGTGGATGCGCCCTCGACGGGCAAACATTGGGACCCCAGTGTTCAAGACATGCAGCCCAGTGCCGCGAAGAGCCGCAACCAGGTCACGGCCAAGATGGTCCGCCCTGCGATATCTTTATCGCGTGAGTGCCGTGTTGAAGTCCCCGCAGAGCAAACAGTCGCCGCCAATGAGACTGACCAGCTGCGGCAAGGATTCAGCATCCCAAGGTGTCCGGGGACGCACGTGTATATCTGCCACAGCTGTATCTACTCGACGCAGCCTGACCCTCACACAGACGAACTCCATGGGGGCAACAACCGCATCACTCATCAAAACATCTGCCTGGACCAGATTCCTGCGGACGAAGATGGCTACCCGGGAGGGTCCGCGAGGATGACTGTCCTTCAAGCATGGGTCTGCCAAACAGGAGGCTGCTGGCAGGAGGACCCGCTGCCATAGCCGATGAAGCCAAGCAGGTGAAGCTTGTCCCGCTGTAGATAAACCTCCTGGAGGGCCAGGACGTCATATTCCTCCAGCCGGAGGCGTTCGTGAAGCTCGGAGAGACGGGGACGGAGTGCACGGCAGTTCCACAGGAGGGCCCGTGGTCTGGAGGTTATCTGTGGAAAGCTAGCCGTGGTGGTTTGGCTGCTGCGCTGGGCTTGCACCACACTCAGTGGTAGTTGGCTGGCTACTGGGAAGAGCTGCAAGACAGCTTGTAGCGTTGTAACCAGGGTCCCCGTCAGCTGTTCCAGCTGGTCGCTCAGGAGGGGAGGTGGTGTGGCGGCCTGGGGAAGGAAAGGCCCTGGGCCGCGGGCTGCAGGGCCTGCGGGGGTGGCCTGGTGGAGTCAGCTGTTGATTGTCTGGTGGCCTGGGCATAAGATTTCCCCCCTGTGCGGAGGTTCGACAGGATGGCCCTCCGTGACGCAGGCTCCGCTGCGGCTGAAACTGCCACTGCCACGCATCGTTCCTCCTGCCATCCGGGGCTGGCAGGGTGTTCAGCTGGATGGCCTCCACCGCAGTTCATTCACCGTGGAGCAGAGGCATCACAGGCACCGGTCAAGTGGGGCGACCGCAGCGGCGGCACCGCCTGGGATGTATGCAGCGGGCCGTCACGTGGTCGAGGCGGTCGCAGCGACCTCCTCGACCACATATTGCTCTCGTATTTTCTGCCGTCCGTTGGGTTGAAAACTTGACGTAAATGGAGGGGGTACCACTCCCTATTTATCCGCCAGACTCTTGGTGCGTCGGGCCTACTTGCGTTTACCCACCTCAGGTGGACATACTTGAACTGTAACCGCGCCCAGCCGCCCTCCTACATTTCGGAACACTGCCGTGAGCTCCAATGTCCAAACCTCCCACCTCTCTCTGTCGCGTCTCCAAAGCTTGGCGAGTCACAGACGATAATGACTGCGTTCCCGAAAGCAATTCCTGGTGACCGCCACTGCCTTCTAGAGCGATCGGTTGACTTCAAAGCGGTTGAAAGCCCATAGGGCCCGTGAGCGCGGGAAAACCCGTCGTCCGATGGTCTTCGTTCGGAGTCGCTTCTCGAAGTCCTGTACATAGTTTCGGTCCACCGAGATTTCTATTGCCAGGTATCTGTAGGACGGCAACCGAAGGACACTGCTATTCTGAAGATGCAGGGGTGGGTCTCTTGTCCACTGTCCTCGGAAGCCTCCGGCTGGAACCTGACTGCTACAGACTTCGCGGCGTTGAAACGGAGCCCGAGGTTATCGCCCTCAGATGAGCACATGTCGACGAGGCTCTGGAGATCTCCCACGCTTTCCACAAGCAGTACTATATCATCTGCGTACAGGAGGACTGGTAGCCTGTGAGTACGAGTGGTGCCATCCTTCATGCAGGTGAGGTTGAAACCTACGCCGCACTCAACAAGGCGCCGCTCTAGCCCCGAGGTAAACAACATGAACTGGATCGGCGGCATAGGGCAGCCCTGGCGCAGTCCAATATACACGTAGATTGGCCTGGTGGTTGAGGCCCTCTAGTGTATCAAAGCCTGAGTTTCAGTGTATAAGGCCTCAACAAGCGTAGTAGTGGCTCCGAGATCGCCTCTGCCTCCAGGACCTCCCACAGTCGATTGTGTTCCACAGAGTGGTATGCCTGGGCTATATCAAGAAAACCCCAGTACAAGCACTCGCTTCTCTTTGGCGGCAATCTCAATGGAAATATCACAACGAAAAGGTTGTCTTCCAGTCGGTGATTAGGTAGAAAGCTATTTTGCAGTTCACCCACAATTTGAGCACCTTCCGCCCATCTCTGTATGCGAGCTCGCAGAATGTGGCAAAACAAGCGATACAAAGCTGATGTTACTGCATAGGTCTATAACTTGTCAAGAGGGCCTTGCCTCCTCCTCTCTTTTTAGGGCCAGCCGTATCGGTGAGCACCACCACCTTGGTGGAGCAGTGTCCGTGGTCATTACATCGTTCAAGTCGTCCATGAGCTGGTCCCGTGTTCTTTTTTCTACCTTGTTTTATTAACAATGGTGGTATGCCATCGAGCCCTGCTGCCGAGTTTCCCGCCATGTGCCGCAGTGCTCTCTTCAGCTCCAATTCTGTGACTGTGCCACATCCAGATCCGGCAGGTGGGCTTGTGGGTGGTAGCGCTGCACTATCATGGCTTATCAGGGATTGGAACTGGTGGGCCATATGCGATTCAATGTAGTCCAGGCAGGCTGCTTCCTCGTACTCCTCCCCTGTGGTTGGTTCTCCCAGGGTCACCGTGTCAGCTTTATCTCCTGGCTGAAGGGTTTGAATATATGGCCAGAATTTTGCTGGACCACATCTGCCAGGTGATTTATTTCATGGAGGAGGTTTCTGCTAACTCTCAGCATCTTCTGTTGTACCAAAGCTTTTTCGCTTCAATGTATGCCTCGTACAGCTTATCTCTCATTTCAGGTGTGCCCACAGTGTGGCATGCCGAAGCTCTCTACAAGCAGCTTTACGTTGCTTTGGGGATTGGACACCTCTTTCCCCCACCATGCTTTAGGTTTATGTTCTCGGCAGTAGTTCTGGATTGGCCGTCTTGCTTTCACTGAAGCTATCGCCTTTTTTATCCAGAGTTAAAAGTCTTCATTAAATTGCACATTTCCACTCTCAGCTTCGCTCTCCAGCAGTGCCACAATGTCTTCAATTTCTGCCGGCGTCAAATCATTCCGATGTTCTGGGTATGCCATTTCAACATGCGTATGTCCCTCTCTTCCAAATGACAGCACAAAACTGGTGTGATATTGTAGAAGCTTGGGCAAGTTGGCGACATTGTATTTTAGCAGCGCAAGGGACAAAGGACGAGACCCTTGCGCTCGTCCTTTGTGCCTTGCGCTGCTGAAAACAAAACTGTTGTGGTCGCTTCCGGTACTTTGGGAGCCTGCGTGATCAATCACCATCTCTTGAAGCTGAGGCAGAAGGGCATGTGCTATTAAGCAGTAGTCTATGCTGCTGGTCTTCTTGTGCATGGTCCAAGTGCTCTTACCCCAACGCTTGTCTGCGGTATTGAAAACCACTAAGTCTTGTCTTTGGGACCAGTCCAAGAGCAATCTGCCCAATATGTTCATCACGCCATCCAGATCCTCGATTTGGGCATTGAAGTCACCTACAATAAACACTCGCATACTGCTCATGGCAGCAATATCGGCCTTTAGGCACATCAAAGTATCAGTGTTTTTTTTTGTGATACGCCCCTAGCCCTATCCACTGGTAAACCAGGCCTAGTGTTGTCTTGTCGATGGCCAAATTTCCTGTCAGCCACATGTGTTCCTAGCATGTCCCTGGAATCCTCTCCAATCGGAACCAACTCTGTCGAGAAAGCCTAGGCAACCAGCCTCTTTTCTTCATCCAGGCGGTTTATGCCTCCCCATATATAGCCTTTGTTTTGCGGTGGGGTTTCTTCCCTGCAACTGTTATGTGTTGTTTCTGCAGATTGTTGTAAAGTTCTTCCCTCTTCCCGTCGACCCCCCTCCAAACATGCAGGGGGGTCAGAGCAGAGGCATAAGTAACAGGCAAAGGATTTCCTTCCCAAACATGGGTAGAAAATTCCTTGCCTGTTACTTATGCCTCTGCTCCGTCGCTGTCTTCTCTTTATTCTCAGTGCGTGAAGTTTAGTAACATCACCTCTATCCCCAAGAGGGCCTACTCTTTCAACCTCCACCCTTTTCTGCTGCTTACTGCGCTGTTCAGCATTGTGTTTTTCTAGGGGTTGACTCGCCCATAACCTGTTCCTCCCTTTCAATCGGTTTGGTGAGTCATGGCCAGTCTAGAAAAAGCGCGCTTTTCTTTTTACTGCCTTCTCAATGGGGTCTGTTTCCGCCTCCCGCCGAACATCGGTGGGGTCGCCACTGCCCCACCACTCCACCACCCTTCACCCGGAAGTAGAACGCACTCTCGCTCCTAGTTCGGCCTTCGTCAGTGGTAACCGTCAAGCCTTTATATTTTACCTCTTACACTTTACGCAAAGACCGCATAGTCAGCGCCCTTGCAATAGGAGAAATATGAAATAACGGATTAACGTTTGCGCGCTCTCTGCTTTAGCCCGACTGTGTATGATAGAATGTTTGCCTCGAGCACAGACGTCAGCTCGTTCTACCCTTATATTTGGCTAAAAAGCAAGGCTATCAACCTGTAGTTCGTGTTCCGGCAGTTATTAATGAGTGTGTAGAATGATATGCGACGTGCCACACCTGGATGACAAGTTTCAGAGATTAAAGTATTCTGCGGAGTAAATATATAGCTCATGAAATTCCAAGCGCATCTTCTTTGATTTTGCACAGCAGCGGCATTAAATATTCATGGTGCCCCCGGGAAAACGCATCATGTCATTCGCGAAAGGAACGGTTATAGACGGAGCCCAAAACTGGCCGCAGGAGCAGGGCACGTTGCACGCACGAGACGTCCAAGAACTCCTCTTGGAAAGGCATTTTGAAATTTGGCGGCGTTTTAGGACCGCCCGTCCGAACCGATGACAACGAAAAAACTAAGTCAGTTGTTGACAGTAACTGCAAGCATAAACTAACAGCCAGCAAAGCAAAATTAGTTCGGAACTGTGCTCTGTCTCAATAAACTCGGCCTTCAGGAGCCAAAAGACTTGTCTGAGAGTCGAAGACTACCAACTTTGCACTATACTTCTGCATTTCTGCAGCCTCGTAATCGCTTTTGATAAACCTCCCGAGAACTCGAACTTTCCTCACGTCATTCAGGAAACGAAGTCCTAAAAGTTTTCCCCAAAAAGTTTTCCGCAACCTAACTGGGCTGCACTAACAAACATCACATCAATGAGCGTTATAGCAGCTAGCTTAGCTTAGAATGTAAGGAACTAGAAATAGAGATTTGGGATGCTTACATATTAATAACAGTCCTTGATTTTAAGAGAACAGAGGGAATTGGACATTCAACTGTAAATTCTGAGAACTTTTGCAAATGTTGAACATACGTGAACAACAAAAAGTGGCGCTCTTTATCGTAGCTGAAGTCACTCATTGGGCATACATAATTTTTGGAAATGCAATACTCAGTATGCGCCAGTATCTGTGGTAGCATACGCAGCTAGTACTACTTGCATCTGTTACGTTCTGGTGACGTTACTCAGGCCAGAATGATGACCAGAAAGCTTGCCTCAAACTCGAAAACTTCATGGGGCGAACTCGTGTCTCAAACAGAAAGCAGTTCACCGGCGCAGCGATAAAATAAGTGCTCGGCCAACTAAGGTCAAAAGGACGGTAGCTTTCGGTCTTGCAAAATTTAAAGGTGACAAGGAACTTGAAATATTAGACGCCTAATGTGCTTACGAAAATGTTGAATATGAAGAGAGACTTTCGCGTGGTTACTGTCATTCCAGAGAAATCTGATGGCCTCTCTTTTGACAAACAAAAGCGGAAAGAGCGCGTGCCAAACGTCTTCGAGCAGAGAACAATGCATTTCAATGCTTTTTGACCCTTGAACGCAGATTTGTAGTTAGTATTCTTTTGAGCTATTGATACAGGCCTCTCGTTTAAGGAAGTTGTGACGTATATGTGGGTAAAAATAGGCACGTTCAGGAAGTGCGAAAAGCGATCTCGACGTAACTATACCTCCCAGCCATCGTTTAGTTTGACAGTTCGACGTTAGTGTACATGCGTCTGACTTTCACCTCTACAAGTGTCGTCTCAAGCCACCAGCTACGGCACTATCGGATTTTCGGCTCACGCGTAGTAAAAAACTTTCCCGCGATATAGAGTACATTTATATGGGACGAGCGGAAAAGTTTTGTTCTCTGAGTTTTCACTACCTTTCTAGTAGAATTACCTTGTCATTTAATCACGGACCATGAGACATACAGAGATATTTATCACCGTATTTCCTCGTCGATTTAAAACCAGAAATGCTCGACATAGTTCTAAGGAATGGGAGAGTACGTGATTCCTCATTTTAAATGTTTTAAGAATCTGTGCACATCAAGAATCTGTGCACATGTGGACTGCGTTGAAGAGATTCAGCTTAAGCATCTGCATTTTGTTTTCTGATTTCTGTGCTGCACTCACCATGAACCAGCGGGCTACAGAGCGTCGCCAGCGGTTGGCACTCTAAAAAAACCTCCGTTGCGTGGGGCCATCAGTCCACGACCAAGAGAAGCACAAGGAGCGGCGAACATGATGGTCGCACTGTCGGACGCAGTCAGCACGGTGAAGCTTGAACAAGCGCAAAAATTGGAGGGCGCTTAAGCTTCCTCTTTAAGAGTGGGACGCGATAGCGTGTTGCTGCGTTGCCTACTAGTCCACGGAACGCCATCGCCCGGTCGGAGCGACGCCTTCCCGTTGGACAGTTGAAGGAACGGAAATGCCCCTGTCTTGGTGGGCACCCGTACCGCGCCGTAAGGGAAAATGTAAATCAATTTTTGGGGAAAGGAAATAGAGCAGTATCTGTCTCACATATCGGTGAACACCTGAACCGCGCCGCAAAGGAAGGGATAAAGAAGGGAGTGAGCGAAGAAAGCAAAGAATATGTGCCGTAGTGAAGGACTGCGGAATAATTTCGACTACCTGGGGATCTTGAACCTGCACTGACATCGCAAAGCTCACGGGCGCCTCTTGCGTTCCGCCCCATCGAAACGAAGCCGCCGCGGTCGGGTTAGAACCCGGGAACCTCGAATCAGTAGCCGAGCGCTCTAACCACTGAGCCACCGCAGCAAAGTAAACGCCGTAAGGGAAAGAAATTGGAATCGAAATTCGTTTGAAGGAAAGGAAATGACGCCTGTCTCGCAAATCTCGGTGGACACCCGAACCGCGCCGTAAGGATCTACTACTACTACTACGATGCCGACGGATTTTCGACCGTTCGAGCTGTATATTATACGCTATCGAGCGATATGAAGCGTGCGTAGAGGCTGCTATTCATTAAAAAATGCGCATGTTACAAAATTGAAATAACAGACCAATAAATGTCAGCAAGTGCGATGCGTCTTAACTACCGTAGTAACTCTCGCGCTAAGTTTAAAAAATTATCTCAACACCAGCAGCAGTCAACCCGGTTCCACTGTGTGTGTCTGTATATGTACTATGGTAACAAGTAGCCGTGGCTTAGTGGATTACGTAGTGGTAAGAGCGCGGAATGATACCTCAGGGCGCCGTGCCCTAATATAGCGTATGCTCGCAAGCAAAACCTTCATGTGTAAGCGGCCCATATTTTGAATGGTAACTATGATAGACCACAATGACTTGTGCGTTTATAATCTAGAGAGGCATAACAGAATGTTGCACGAATAATTTCCGCGCTATGTTACCCACACGCGCGCGATTTTTAACTTGTCGGCCAGGTGATTTAATCAACAATAATAATAATAATTGATTTTGGGGGAAAGGAAATGGCGCAGTATCTTTCTCATATATCGGCGGACATCTGAACCACGCCGTAAAGAAAGTAATAAATAGGGAGTCAAAGAAACAAGGAAGACAGAGGTGCCGTAGTGGAGGGCTCCGGAATAATTTCGACCACCTGGGGATCTTTAACGTGCACTGACATCGCTCAGCACACGGCCGCCTTAGCGTTTTGCCTCCATAAAAAAGCAGCTGCCGCGGTCGGGTTCGAACCCGGGAACTTCGGATCAGTAGCCGAGCGCCTTAACCAATGAGCCATCCTGGCGGGTATTGATCAACTATCCTCTTAATTGTAAAAAAGGGGAAATAAAGAACAAATTGTTATATCCCCTCGATATTAACCTCGACTACAAGCTGTATCCCTTTCACTGGCAACTTCAATGTCATTTTAATCAAATGGGAAAGGGAATACAATAGACATCGGTAACGTTTTTAATGCATTCGGCCAGGAGACGGACACGCAGGAGCAGTTTAAACCCTTTGATATTGAAAGTAGCGCATTTCTGTGAACTTTGCCGCCGCGCTGCGGACCCTCGCACAACCTCCTCGCAAGACTCTCCATTGGGCGATTTTGGTCCCTCTCACCGGCGCGCAGGCAACGCGGAGGAAAGGATCGTTTTCGTGTGTTTGTGTTTTTCGTCGGCGCCATGCGCAGGCCGTCTGCCTCTGCAGCTGCTCCAGCTCCGTTGAGTTACGCGCTGACTATTCGAACTTTACTTTAAGTGCCGCGTGATGTCCGGGTGCGGCGCATTTCAGTGCACAAGCAGGAGTGAAAATGGTGTCGTGCACTTCGCGATTGCTCAAGGAAAGAAGTGACATCAGCCGAAGAAAAAAGTTGATCCACAACATCGATCTTAAGGACTTTGTTCCGATAAAGCACACCGTCCTCGGCGAAGTCCTGTGCATTTTGTGGTACCTAAACTAGTGTGCATACCTAAAACTTCTGGCGAGGTCATCAGGAAGCTGATAATCTTGCTTAATTCGCTGGTCATTGTGCGTCGCTTCACCAACCAAGGCTCCTTGGGAGAAAAACAAGAGAAACTGCAAGAAGCAGCAAGCTGCGTGGAAGATTATGTTAAAGAAAGGGGACTAGCCTGCGCCACGGAGAAATCCGAGCTCCTGAGAGTAGGAAGACGCCCCACCTAAGCAGAGCTAGAAGTGAAGCTCGAGGGACAAAACATACCAGAGAGAAACATGATACGAGTATTGGGCATGTGGATCCAAGGAAGTAATAAATGCAGCCACACGATCAGCCTGCTCCAAAAGTCAACGGAGCAGGTGAGTCGTAAGATAACCAGGGTCTCCCAAAGAAGATACGGAATGAAAGAAGCTGATAAGATAAAACTGGTCAGAAGTTTGGTGGTCAGCAGAGCTACCTACTCGGTCCCGTACCACCCCATGAACAAGAAGGAAAGGAAACAAGCTGACACGCTCTTAAGAAAAGCATGCAAGACGGCGCTACACCTGCCTAGAAACACGCCATACGACATGCTGCTGCAGATGGGGCTCAGCAACACCTTCAGCGAACTAGCGGAAGCACAGCTCAAGGCGCAGAATTCCAGATTCCGAACATCAGCAGCCAGCCGAGCACTCCTAAAGAGGTTAGGTTACGACATGGAAGAGCATTTTGAGTCTGTCCTATAGCAAAGAACATGGACCCGAATCCCCACGCGGCTAGAAGACAGGCGCGGGCAGATTATGTGGAACGCCATTTGGCTAAACTATAAAACACAGTGTACACGGACGCAGCGCATTATCCGTGGGATAAACGCACAAGAATAATCAATGCCGCCGCAGCAGTCGTGGATTACGCCGGCAAACCGATCACATACGCAACCCTACGGGGCCACACGGTAGCAGAGGGGGAGGAAGTCGCCGTTGCACTAGCCGCGGCCGAAGGCTATCGGAGAACCCGCGGTGCGGTAAGTCGCAACCACGGCGGGTTCGGGCCAGAGGGGACAAACACGAGTATGCTACTCGGATAAGGGTTTATTGCTGCCGAGCAATACAAGCAGCAGCAAGTAAGAAAACAACCGCCGCAACGAGGGAGTGTTCCGCTCGCGTACGGGGGTGAAATGCACAAAAAGGGTGGAGCACACACAAAACGGTGGGGGAGAAAGGTTCCGCTCACCTCGCGTGGCTCCTCGCTCGCGGCCCGCGGCGGTCAGTTCACACACGGTAGCCGGGCGATAATGGCAGCGGTCTCCGTGGCAGGTCTGCGTCCGCGCGTGTGCGCGGCTCCCGCCAGAAGACCCCCGGACCCCAGGAGAACCGCGCGACCGCGCCTTCTCCAGGGATGTGGAGACGAGGTCTCTCCGTGAAAGAGGGGAAAGAGGGAAAGTCTCCGCGGCGGCGTCGCTGCGGGGGCGCGAAAGGAAGCGGGTGTGGCGCGAGTGCCCTCCCTCGCAAACCACCGGAACAGCGCGCGCATAACATCGCGTGATAATTACGCGCGGCCGTTACCATGGAACAGGGGATTCGCGTGTATCCCCACATCCTCCCCTCCTTAAAACTGCTTACGGCCAAGAAGGACAGCGTTCACCGAGGGGTGTACCGAGTGGGGCCGGCGAAACGCCGTTTAACTTTAAAACGAATTAAGAAAAGTTTCAGCTCACAGCCACAGGTGCCGTCGTCGAAGGCCGTGGACGACAGGACAGGAAGGTAGTGCAGACGACCGCCATGGACGCCCGTGGAGCCAAGCACTGAAGGGGGTCGATGACCGCTGGTCCCGCTTCAGAGGGTCACTAGGCCAGGGCAGCCTTCCCGGGACGCGCGGTCGGCAGGCAGAGTTGCACAGTCCCGTTGCACAGCGTGCAGCAGGCCTCCATTCAGCTGGTTGCACCGTTCGCTCTTGGCTCGCCTTCTTTTCCTCTCGGCGGGGCCGGCAAAGGCGCGTCGACCCATTATCTCGCGGCCTCGGAGGGCCTGCGAGGCGGGCCCAGCGGGGTGCCAAGCTGCTTTCGAGGGCGAAGCCTCTGCCGCGGGGAACGGGGGACTCAAAGGCGGCTTCTTTGCTGCAGCATTCGCTGTGGAAGACACTGGCGCCGGCTTCCCCTAATTTTTGCTCGCTCGTCCCGCGGCCGACCGGAAGCTGTTTGTTTTCGGCCTGGTTGCCTGGCGGTGACAGCGGGATCTTGGCTCTGGAATGCGGCCGTTCTCCGAACGACCTGGCTTTGGATGTTCGAAGCAGCAAAGGTCGTGTCTCAGCGTCCGTCAGCTCTCCTCCGGGCTCGCTGCGAAGGCTGGTCTGCGGCTGCAAGGCTGTCTTTTGTTTCTAGTTATTTTTACATTTAACATTTGTTTTTAGTTTAGGTCAATCTAACCCCGCTCGGTCTTTTCCAAAGAGAAAGCGTGTGCTCGCTCTGGAAGCGACAGTGCGAAATATGGATGGGGTGTTCCGTCCATATTAAGCAGGAGAAATTACTCCCTACGCGATGGCCAGAGTTAGTTCTGCCGTGGGCGCAAGTTGTAACGAGGCGCTGGTCTCTGTTGTCGAGCCTTGCCTCTCGGTGCGACTGCCTGCTGGCGGGGGAGGGTGTTCTCCACCGGCCACTCGTTCCCTCTGTCAAAGTAGGGTTTGAGATCACAGACATGCACCGGTCCGCCGGTCGGTCTTAGCGTCAAGTCCACCAGCCTGTAGACGTGAGAGGAGAGTTTCTCCCGAACTAAATACGGGCCCGTCCATTTCGGCGCCAGAGAAGCAGAGAATTTCTTACCGGCGTCGCTCAGGACGTGATTGCGCCTCAACACCAGGTCACCCGGCTTGTAGTGAATTTCCCGGTGAAAGCGATCATACTGCGCCTTCTGCTGGGCCCGAGTAGGGCTCAGATTCCGGCGGGCTTTGTGTAAAGCCTCCGTCATCCTCGCGCGCGGCCCGGTCGCGTAGTCGGCGCGTGCCGACGAAGCAATCGGGGTGTTGCTGCGAACTGGAGAGTAAGTTCTACCGGGTTCGTCAGCTCCCTGCCAAGGCTGAGAGCGGCAGGTGTGTACCAAGTCGAGCGGTTCACGGTTGACCTGAGAGCAAACCCAATCTCGGGGAGACGGGTGTCCCAGTCGCTGTGCGTCTCCGCAAATGCAACGAGCATGTGCTTGATGTTGCGGTTCACGCGTTCCGTGGGATTCGCCTGGGCATGGTACGTGGTTGTTCTCATGTGCTTAATGCCAAGGGCCACACAGGAGTCCACGAAGAGTTTGGCAGTGAAGTACGATGCGTTGTCCGTTATCAGCTGCCCGGGGTAGCCGAATCGTGTGAACACCTCGATCAGCTTCCCCATGATTACGCGTGCCGTCAGCTTTCGAATCGGGAAAAGTTCCACCCATTTGCTGAAGTGGTCTGTGACAACGAGCAGGAAGTGGTTTCCACTCGGAGTCCTGGGGTAAGGTCCCATGACGTCACAAGCCGCAATTTGCCAAGAACCCTGGCTATTGATCGGCTGCATAAGCCCGGGTGTGCGTCCACCACGCGGCTTGACCCTTTGGCACACGTCGCACGAGCGGGCGTAGCGAATCGCATCCCGCTTCATGCCAGGCCAGGTAGCGAGGCGGCACAACTTGAGGTAAGTCTTAAGGCGCGCTCACATTAGCGGGAAAACGCGCAATGCAGGACGTTTTCCGCTTGCCGCTTCCCGCACAAGCCGGTTTTTCTCCCGCGGACAGCCTGCTGTGCCGTCCCGCAGAGCGATGGGTTCGGTACCTATTTTTCCCGTGCCGCTGACGAGAACAGCCAATGGGCGCCGACCGTGAACCGTGACGTCGGTCCCAGTTGAGTGACCCCGTCGGTGGAGGCGGAGGCTGCGCGCGTCCGGCCGGCCGGCCGGCCGGGCACTGGCGGCTGCTTTGCCAGCATGAACATGCCACTTGAGACGGTGCAGAAGCGACGGTGCAGAAGCAGCGAACAAACAAGTAATAAGTACGTTTACTGTAGCCAACAGCTCATCGCTCGAACCAGTCATCCTCGAGACAAAAAGGGCGACGGGAGGGGAGCTAGCAGACGATCAAGACGACGACGCGAGAAAAGGGTGCGCTTTCCTGTCTTCTCTAGTGTCACGTGACTATCCCTTTCTCTTTCTGCTCGTTCGGGTCCTCCCTCAGCGCCTCCTTTCTCCACATTCCAAGACAACCGCAGCGAGAAAATACGCGCAGTGTGAGCGTCATTCCGAGGAGCTGCGAGGCAGCATGGACGTTGACGCTGTGCCGCTGCGGGAAGCTTCCCGCTAGTGTGAGCGCGCCTTTAGGGCCACTCGCATGCCCGGCGATGCACGTGTCATGAAAGTAGCGTAAAAGTGCTCCTCTCATCGTGCGTGGTATCACCACCTTGAAGGACTCGTGTGTATCCTTCTCGGAGGGGATATATCTCAGCAGGATGCCATCGGAATCG
Source organism: Amblyomma americanum (assembly GCF_052857255.1). NCBI lineage: Eukaryota > Metazoa > Arthropoda > Arachnida > Ixodida > Ixodidae > Amblyomma > Amblyomma americanum. The sequence continues at coordinate 49,487,947 of NC_135497.1, forward strand.
AGCAGATAGGAATCCATCGCGCTCACAGCATTACCAGCTGTGTTCGAGCGCCCCGCACGGACAACAATACCAGTTGCCTCCATGTGCGCCGCGGCCGCGCCGCCTGGCTCCCTGAGTCCGTCGAACACTTTTCGACAAAATGAATCCTCCCGCTGTGCCTCCAACAGCTCCTTTCTGCTGATAACGCTCACCACTGAACTGTCGAATTCCAAGTGGTTCACGCTTTCGCCCTGGGAAGGCAGGTAGTCCCTTCCCTCGGGGCGTTGGGTGAGCTTCGCGGCAGTCGCGCTGCTCCGGCTCTCGGGCACGGCGGAGTGGGCAGTGTTGTTACTTCCCACACTATCAACGGGCGCGCGCGAAAGTGCGTCCACCACCACGTTGTTTTTACCCCTCCTGTAGCGCACGGTAAAGTCGTAACGCTGGAGGAGTAGCGCCCATCGCGCTAGGCGTCCGCTCGGCTCGCCTAGGCACCTCAGCCACGTGAGTGCCATGTGATCAGTCTCAATCACGAAGGCGACTTCGTCGACGTAATAGACGAACTTCCGCAGAGCGAAGATAATCGCGAGACATTCCTTTTCTGTCACGGAATAGTTTCTCTCTGCGGGAGTTAATGATCGGCTAGCGAACGCCACCGGTCTCAGGCTACCTTCGTGCTCTTGAAAAAGGACTGCTCCTAAGCCCAGGTCACAAGCGTCCGTGTGGATCACGAATTCCCTGTTCAGGTCAGGCAGCCTCAGCTCTGTGGTTTCCGCGAGCGCGCAAGTGAGATGGCATAGTGCCGCCTCTTGCTCGGGTCCCCAATGCCACTTCACACCTTTCCTCAACAATGCCGTTAAGGGGGCTTGCAGAGCTGCGCAATCTGGGATAAACTGGCGATAAAAGTTCACCAGCCCCAGAAAGCGTCTCAGTCCGCCCATGTCTGCCGGCGACGGGAACTGCAATATAGCCCGCAGCTTGTCCTCGCACGGCAAAAGGCGTCCTTTGTCTAGCGTGAACCCCAACAGTGTTATTCGGGTCGCCGCTATCTGGGTCTTGTTCGGATTCAGCGTGATTCCCGCTGACCTCAGCATTTCCAGTACATCTCTGAGATGGCGTAAGTGTTCATCAAAGGTGGCCGAATACACCACAATGTCATCCAGGTAAGCAAGAGCGTGTTGCCACCTTGAATCGCCTAGGATACGGTCCATCAGACGCTGGTACGTCGCGGGCGCTCCGACCAGGCCGAAAGGCATTCGGGTAAACTGGAAAAGTCCCCTGTGACAAATGAAAGCTGTTTTCTCTCGGTTGCGTCGCCGCTCGTCTGGGTCTTGTTCGGGTTCAGAGTGATTCCCGCTGACCTCAGCCTTTTCAGTACATCCCTGAGATGGCGTAAGTGCTCATCAAAGGTTGCCGAAAACACGACAATGTCATCCAGGTAAGCAAGAGCGTGGTGCCACCTTGCATCGCCTAGGTCACGGTCCATCAGACGCTGGTACGCCGCGGGCTCTCCGACCAGGCCGAAAGGCATCCGGTTAAACTGGAAAAGTTCCCTGTGACAAGTGAAAGCTGTTTTCTCTCGGTCACTGGGAGTCATCTCCACCTGAAAGTATCCTCTGCTGGCATCGAGCGTAGTGAAGTACTTCGCTCCACCAACATTAGACACGATTGAGGGAATGCTCGGAAGTGGGTATGCGTCCTTCCGTGTCACCTCGTTCAGGCGTCAATAGTCCACACAAAGGCGGGTAGTTCCATCCTTTTTGGGCACCAGCACCCCTGGAAACCCCCAGGGGCTGTTTGAACGTTCCACAACGCCTGTGTCGAGAAGTTCGTCCAGAGCGTTATCGAGCGCTTTCCTCTTAGCCAAGCTGACTGGTCGAGGATTGCACTTCCACGGAACGGCGTCGCCTGTCTCAATTTTGTGCCTAACCAGCGTAGTGCAGCCAGGCCGCTCCGTGAATACAGCGTCGTATTTGTGGAGGAGCAGAGACAAACGCGCTTTTTCCTCCCCCGACAAACCGCCTGAGTTGTTCAGGAGCGGGTGGGAAGGCCTGCATGCCGCCGCGGCGCAGAGTGCCACCGCGGGGGGGAAAGGGGGTCGCACGGGAAGGGAGGGGTTTCCTTCTGCGCTTATCCTCTCGGCGCGGTAGACCGGCTGGTTTGGCAGCTCGGCCGAAGGCGTTTCGAGGGGCTTTTTCGGGCGATCGCTGCGTACGTCTGCGCGCGTAGCATCGGAAAGCGAATGTGCTTCTGACGCTTTTAGGGGTTTAACGAAAGGTTTCAGGGTGCCACATGCTCGCTCCCTGTATCCTCCGTTGCAGACGTCAATAACAATGCCCGTCATGGCGAGGAAGTCTCACCCAAAAATAATGGGAACCGATAGGCTGGGGAGGTGAGCGAAGAGCTGGCGCCTCACTCGTTTCTCCCAACGCACCACAAGCCGCGCGGCACCGCTCGCGAGCGCTGTGCCGCTGGCTAATCGGAACGTGAGGTTGCTCGCTCGCAGTCGGAGTCCGTTCCGACGGAGATGCTCGCATACCTCGGCGCCAAACAGGGATGCGCTCGCTCCTGTGTCTAGCAAAGCCATGAACTTACGTCGAGCAACCGTAAGCTCAATAAGCGGGACTGGCGTGTCGCTGGGTGGTTCCAAACGACAAGCCAGCGGGGCTAGGAGTTCGTGTGACTCACTGAGCACCGCTGTTGACGCCGCCGGCTGTGCAGCATTGCTCACCGGCGGCTCCGTTCGTTTCCCGAAAGCGCGTGCTCTCGGTTCACGGGGCGTCTGCATTACCGGGCGTAGTGCCCTCGTTGGTTGCACCGGTAGCAGAGGGTGTTCGGCCATTGCCGGGCGGGGCAGTTGTCGCCTAGCGCCGGTTGACCGTTCCTACCTGCCGGGCATACCGTCGCAGTTGCCCTTTGCTCTAGCGTCCTCGGGTCGGCATGTCGGTCCCGATTCTGCGTACCTTGGCTACGTGCAGCGTGTGCTGCCCGCATAGCATACGTGTACGGGTCGAGAGCTCGGTCAGACAATTCCCAACCGTTTCTCAGTTGCCCGTCACTGAATGCAACCGTTTCGGCACCCCGGGAACGAATGCGAAAAGTGTCTCCGTTCCAGGCGCATCGCGGCTCAAGTGCCTGCGACGCTGGCGGTGGTGGCCGATACGCGCAGGAGGCGAGTATGTCCGCCTGTATGCGCTTGGCTGCCAAGGCGAGTTCGTCCAAGTCCCTGAACTGCACTCCTCGTAGGTAGGCTGCGAAGGTAGGGTGAGCTTGTCGCATGACGCGCTCTACCTTCTCGCCGTTCGGAGCTGAGGGGTCTGCGATACGATAAAGTTCTTTACTTCTTCAGTGTTTTCCCACGGTGCGATGCCAGCTTTCCGCTACAATGAGGCTGTTATGCCATAACTTTAGATAAAACATCATTCAGGCCACTGGAAAATCAACAACTCATTAAAATGCAGCATTCCGGCTGAATATTGGTAATCACTAAGTACACAGTCTTGAGTTGACGATTCCTGTGGTTGTCATTTCAGTGCTCTAGAGCCTCAAAACCGCCGAAAAGTGGTTGCCTGCCTGTATGAAGCCTGCTTGTAGCACGTGGGCCACATTGGTCCCGTGACGTTGTGACGTCATCACAAGCTTCCCACCGGATTGTGAGCAAACTGCCCACCTTGGTAGTTCAATTAATGATTAGTCGCGAGAATTCCTCACGAACAAGATAGGCGTCGCAAGCCCCACCAATTGCAGTACCTGCCATCGCAGGGCAATGGCACGTAGATTGACCGCTCTGCGCCAGGAGCGGTATCAGGACTGCTAGGTATCTGAGAGTGTAGAGAACGACCAATTCTACCATAGTACAAGTCTAAAATGATGCAATCTGGCAAACTTACATCATAAGATATATCAACCAAAGTAAGTCTGGTCACGTCAAGCAAAAGCATAGAAAGTCTACATAAACCATGCAAAACCAGGGCTAATGGTGCTAGTGCACAGTAATTCGTGGTTAACAGCAAGCTAAACCACCCGTGATTTTTTTGCTTGCACGTCTACGCGTTACCCAAAAGTTGCGTGTTCATTACCTACCATGCCTGCACTAAATTTGGTTCATAAAACCAGGCGCGCGTTACGTAGTCACGCGTCTCGCCAGGGGGAGGAATAAACCAAGAGATGTTCCTCTTATTTGGAAAGCAGTACAACTTTTTCTTCTTTAGCACATCGCACTATGCAAGGCGGAGCGAGCGATGATTCGTACCCAGGTGGTTAAGCTGCTGCTTTATTTCCATGCTAAGAACACAGTGGTTGGCTTTGCCCACCCCATTGCGGCACCGCTTTGCTATAGCTAGATTTCAGCGAACATAAAAAATAGAAGATACGACTGTACTGTACTGCTCACAGTGTGAATTTAACAATTGCACACCAACACCGCCAACAGGCTTTGATTTGACAATGGAATTTCGTAGTATTCTTTGTGCTGCAGCCAGTTCTTTAACATTTCACTGAGCTAAAATCGGACTTCGTTCCGGGAAACATGGCTTCGAACTTGGGAATTAAACAGCCTTACTAGGTATAGTTTCTACGTGTTCACTCTACACAAACTCAGGATTGAAAATGAAAATGTTGACTGCGGTACCAGGATTTTCGTTGGACCGGCGGCCAACCGCACGGTCCGGCCAGTTCCCTTTGTTAGCGCCGTATACATGTTGTTTCACCTACAGCGCTAACTTTCTGCGGCGTCGTTTGTGGGTCCGACGGCAGGTCGCATCCAGCCGGCTCTCTTCAGTCCGATACTCAGGCCTGTCCGAGCGAAGGGCCCTCCGCTGTGCCCGGCGCCGTTGTGCTCTACGCTGGAGGAGGAAGACATCCGGGACGGGCTCATTAGGGAGAACCTCAAAGCGGACCGTGGCCGCCTCAGAACACCGTGCCACATGGGTCAGGATGGCGTCTTGCATTGGGAAACTGCGGAGGAGGTCCCGGAACTTGTTTCGGTGGAAACCTTGCATCTGTCCATCCACTTTCTTGCCCAGTTTAGGAACCAGAGTGATAGGAAAGTGGTTCAAACCCCAAGCGTGCGACGAGGGGTGCCATCCATAAACACATCACGACGACCCAATGGACAGGTCAATGCATATGTGGATGCGCCCTCGACGGACAAACATTGGGACCCCAGTGTTCAAGACATGCAGCCCAGTGCCGCGAAGAGCCGCAACCAGGTCACGGCCACGATGGTCCGCCCTGCGGTATCCTTATCGCGTGAGTGCCGTGTTGAAGTCCCCGCAGAGCAAACAGTCGCCGCCAATGAGACTGACCAGCTGCGGCAAGGATTCGGCATCCCAAGGTGTCCGGGGACGCACGTGTATACTTGCCACAGCTGTATCTACTCGACGCAGCCTGACCCTCACACAGACGAACTCCATGGGGGCAACAACCGCATCACTCACCAAAATCTCTGCCTGGACCAGATTCCTGCGGACGAAGATGGCTAGCCGGGAGGGTCCGCGAGGATGACTGTCCTTCAAGCATGGGTCTGCCAAACAGGAGGCTGCTGACAGGAGGACCTGCTGCCATAGCCGATGAAGCCAGGCAGGTGAACTTGTCCCGCTGTAGATTAACCTCCTGGAGGGCCAGGACGTCATATTCCTCCAGCCGGAGTCGTTCGTGAAGCTCGAAGAGACGGGGACGGAGTGCACGGCAGTTCCACTGGAGAGCCCGTGGTCTGGGGGTTATCTGTGGAAAGCTAGCCATGGTGGTTTGGCTGCTGCGCTGGGCCTGCACCACACTGTGGTGGTTGGCTGGCTACTGGGAAGAGCTGCAAGACAGCTTGTAGCGTTGTAACCAGGGTCCGCGTCAGCTGTTCCAGGTGGTCGCTCAGGAGGGGAGGTGGTGTGGCGGCCTGGGGAAGGGAAGGCCCTGGGCCGCGGGCTGCAGGGCCTGCGGGGGTGGCCTGGTGGAGTCAGCTGTTGATTGTCTGGTGGGCTGGGCATAAGATTTCCCCCCTGTGCGGAGGTTCGACAGGATGGCCCTCCGTGACGCAGGCTCCGCAGCGGCTGAAACTGCCGCTGCCACGCATCGTTCATCCTGCCATCCGGGGCTGGCAGGGTTGTCAGCTGGATGGCCTCCACCGCAGTTCATGCACCGTGGTGCAGAGGCATCACAGGCACCGGTCAAGTGGTGGCGACCGCAGCGGCGGCACCGCCTGGGATGTATGCAGCGAACCGTCACGTGGTCGAGGCGGTCGCAGCGACCGCCTCGACCACATATTGCTTTCGTATTTTCTGCCGTCCGTTGGGTTGAAAACTTGACGTAAATGGAGGGGGTACCACTCCCTATTTATCCGCCAGACTCTTGGTCCGACAGGCCCACTTGGCGTTGACCCACCTCAGGTGGACATACTTGAAATGTAACCGCGCCCAGCCGCCCTCCTACATTTCGCTAAGGCGGCGCTCGTAGGTCACCCTGGCTACAGCTTCTCTAGCCTCAAAGGAAGACGACCCCAGACCAGCATGTACCGGCTCGTTCGGAACCCTGCCGTGTGCTCCAATGTCCGAACCTCCCACCTCTTTCTGTCGCGTCTCCAAAGCTTGGCGGGTCACAGACGATAAATAGATGACTGCGTTCCATAAAGCAATTCCTGGTGACCGCCACTGCCTTCTAGAGCGATCGGTTGACTTCGAAGCGGTTGAAAGCCCATAGGGCCCGTGAGCGCGGGAAAACCCGTCGTCCGATGGCCTTCGTCCGGAGTCGCTTCTCGAAGTCCTGTACATAGTTTCGGCCCGCCAAAATTTCTATTGCCAGGTATATGTAGGACGGCAACCAAAGGACACTGCTATTCTGAAGATGCAGGGGTGGGTCTCTTGTCCACTGTCCTCGGAAGCCTCCGGCTGGAACCTGACCGATAGAGACTTCGCGGCGCTGAAACGGAGCCCGAGGTCATCGCCCTCAGATGAGCACATGTCGACGAGGCTCTGGAGATCTCCCACGCTTTCCACAAGCAGTACTATATCGTCTGCGTACAGGAGGACTGGTAGCCTGTGAGTACGAGTGGTGCCATCCTTCATGCAGGTGAGGTTGAAACCTACGCCGCACTCAACAAGGCGCCGCTCTAGCCTCGAGGTAAACAACATGAACTGGATCGGCGGCATAGGGCAGCCCTGGCGCAGTCCAATATACACGTAGATTGGCCTGGTGGTTGAGGCCCTCCAGTGTATCACAGCCTGAGTTTCAGTGTATAAGGCCTCAACAAGCGTAGTAGTGGCTCCGAGATAGCCTGTGTCTCCAGGACCTCCCACAGTCGATTGTGTTCCACTGAGTGGTATGCCTGGGCTATATCCAGAAAACCCCAGTACAAGCTCTCGCTTCTCTTTGGCAGCAATCTCAATGGAAGATGTCACAACGAAAAGGTTGTCTTCCATTCGGTGATTAGGTCGAAAGCCATTTTGAAGTTCACCCAGAATTTGAGCACCTTCCGCCATCTCTGTATGCGAGCTCGCAGAATGTGGCAAAACAAGCGATACAAAGCTGATGTTACTGCATAGGTCTATAACTTGTCAAGAGGCCCTTGCCTCCTCCTCTCTTTTTCGGGCCAGCCGTATCGGTGAGCCCCACCACCTTGGTGGAGCAGTGTCCGTGGTCATTACATCGTTCAAGGCGTCCCTGAGCTGGTCCCGTGTTCTTTTCTCTACCTTGTTTTATTAACAATGGTGGTATGCCATCGAGTCCTGCTGCCGAGTTTCCCGCCATGTGCCGCAGTGCTCTCTTCAGCTCCAATTCTGTGACTGTGTCACATCCAGATCCGCCAGGTGGGCTTGTGGGTGGTAGCGCTGCACTATCATGGCTTATCAGGGATTGGAACTGGTGGGCCATATGCGATTCAATGTAGTCCAGGCAGGCTGCTTCCTCGTACTCCTCCCCCGTGGTCGGTTCTCCCAGGGTCGCCGTGTCAGCTTTATCTCCTGGCTGAAGGGTTTGAACATATGGCCAGAATTTCGCTGGGCCACATCTGCCAGGTGATTTAATTTCATGGAGGAGCTTTCTGCTAACTCACAGCATCTTCTGTTGTACCAAAGCTTTTTCGCTTCAATGTATGCCTCGTACAGCTTATCTATCATTTCAGGTGTGCCCACAGTGTGGCATGTCGAAGCTCTCTACAAGCAGCTTTACGTTGCTTTGGGGGATATGACACCTATTTGCCCCACCATGATTTAGGTTTATGTTCTCGGGAGTACTTCTGGATTGGCCGGCTAGCTTTCACTGAAGCTATTGCCTTTTTTATCCAGAGTTAAAAGTCTTCATTAAAATGCACATCTACACTCTCAGCTTCGCTCTCCAGCAGTGCCACAATGTCTTCAATTTCTGCCGGCCTCAAATCATTCCGATGTTCTGGGTATGCCATTTCAACATGCGTATGTCCCTCTCTTCCAAATGACAGCACAAAACTGGTGTGATATTGTAGAAGCTTGGACAAGTTGGCGACATTGTATTTTAGCAGCGCAAGGGACAAAGGACGAGACCCTTGCGCTCGTCCTTTGTCCCTTGCGCTGCTGAAAAACAATACTGTTGTGGTCGCTTCCGGTGCTTTGGGAGCCTGCGTGATCAATCACCATCTCTTGAAGCTGAGGCAGAAGGGCATGTGCTATTAAGCAGTAGTCTATGCTGCTGGTCTTCTTGTGCATGGTCCAAGTGCTCTTCCCCCTACCTTTGTCTGTGGTATTGAAAACCACTAAGTCTTGTCTTTGGAACCAGTCCAAGAGCAATCTGCCCATTCTGTTCATCACGTTCATCAAGTTCTTCCCACTTCCCGTCGACCCCCCTGCACACATGCAGGGGGGTCAGAGCAGAGTCATAAGTAACAGGCAAAGGATTTCCCCCCCAACCATAGGTAGAAAATTCTTTGCCTGTTACTTATGCCTCTGCTCCGTCGCTGTCTTCTCTTTATTCGCTGCGCGTGAAGTTTAGTAGCATCACCTCTATCCCCAACAGGGCCTACTCTTTCAACCTCCACCCTTTTCTGCTGCTTACTGTGCTGCTCAGCATTGTGTTTTTCTAGGGGTTGACTCGCCCATAACCTGTTCCTCCCTTTCAATCGGTTTGGAGAGTCATGGCCAGTCTAGAAAAAGCGCGCTTTTCTTTTTACGGCCTTCTCAATGGGGTCTGTTTCCGCCTCCCGCCGCACATCGGTGGGGTCGCCACTGCCCCACCACCCCACCACCCTTCACCCGGAAGGAGAACGCACTCTCGCTCCCAGTTCGGCCTTCGTCGGTGGTAACCGTCAAGCCTTTATATTTTACCTCTTACGTTTTACGCAAAGACCGCATAGTCAGCGCCTTTGCCATAGGAGAAATGTGAAACAACGGATTAACGTTTGCGCGCTCTCTGCTTTAGCCCGACTGTGTATGATAGAATGTTTGCCTCTGGCACAGACGTCAGCTCGTTCTACCCTTATATTTGGCTAAAAAGCAAGGCTATCAACCTGTAGTTCGTGTTCCGGCAGGTAATAATGAGTGTGTAGAATGATATGCGACGTGCAACACTTAGATGGCATGTGTCAAAGGTTAAAGGATGGCGCAGAGTAAATATATAGCTCATGAAATTTCAAGCGCAGCTTCTTTGATTTTGCACAGCAGCGGCATTAAATATTCATGGTGCCTCCCGGGACAACGCATCATGTCATTCGCGAAAGGAACGGTTATAGACGGAGCCCAACACTGGCCGCAGGAGCAGAGCACGTTGCACGCACGAGACGTACAAGAACTCCTCTTGGAAAGGCATTTTGAAGTTTGGCGGCGTTTTAGGACCGCCCGTCCGACCCGATGACAACGAAAAAACTAAGTCAGTTGTTGACAGTAACTGCAAGCATAAACTAACAGACAGCAAAGCAAAATTAGTTCGGAACTGTGCTCTGTCTCAATAAACTCGGCCTTCACGAGCCAAAAGACTTGTCTGAGAGTCGATGACTACCAACTTTGCACTATTCTCCTGCATTTCTGCAGCCTCGTAATCGCTTTTGATAAACCTCCCGAGAACTCGAACTTTCTTCACGTCATTCAGGAAACGAAGTCATAAAAGTTTTCCCCAAAAAGTTTTCCGCAACCTAACTGGGCTGCACTAATAAACATCACATCAATGAGCGTTATACCAGCTAGCTTAGCTTAGAATGTAAGGAACTAGAAATTGAGATTTGGGATGCTTACATAATAATAATAGTCCCTGAATTTAAGAGAACAGAGGGAATTGGACATTCAACTGTAAATTCTGAGAACTTTTGCAAATGTTGGACATACGTGAACAACAAAAAGTGGCGCTCTTTATCGTAGCTGAAGTCACTCATTGGGCATACATAATTTCTGGAAATGCAATACTCAGTACGCGCCAGTATCTGTGGTAGCATATGCAGCTAGTACTACTTGCTTCTGTTACGTTCTGGTGACGTTACTCAGGCACGAATGATGACAAGAAAGCTTGCCTCCAACTCGAAAACTTCATTGGGGCGAACTCGTGTCTCAAACAGAAAGCAGTTCACCGGCGCAGCGATAAAATAAGTGCTCTTCCAACTAAGGTCAAAAGGACGGTAGCTATCGGTCTTGCAAAATTTAAAGGTGACAAGGAACTTGAAGCATTAGACGCCTAATGTGCTTACGAAATGTTGAATATGAAGAGCGACTTTCGCGTGGCTACTGTCATTACCAGAGAAATCTGATGGCCTCTCTTTTGACAAACAAAAGCGGAAAGACCGGGTGCCAAACGGCTTCGAGCAGAGAACAATGCATATCAATGCTTTTTGACCCTTGAACGCAGATTAGTAGTTAGTATTCATTTGAGCTATTGATACAGGCCTCTCGTTTAAGGAAGTTGTGACGTGTATGTGGGTAAAAATAAGCACGTTCAGGAAGTGCGAAAAGCGACATCGACGTAACTATAACTCCGAGCAATCGTTTAGTTTGACAGTTCAACGTTAGTGTACATGAGTCTGACTTACACCTCTACAAGTGTCGTCTCAAGCCACCAGCTACGGCACTATCGGATTTTCGGCTCACGCGTAGTAAAGAATTTTCTCCGCGATATAGAGTACATTTATATGGGACGAGCGCAAAAGTTTCGTTCTCTGAGTTTTCACTACCTTTCTAGTAGAATTACCTTGTCATTTAATCACGGACCATGAGACATACTAGAGAAATTTATCACCGTATTTCCTCCTCGATTTAAAACCAGAAATGCTCGACATAGTTCAAAGGAATGGGAGAGTACGTGATTCCTCATTTTAAATGTTTTAAGCGTGCAAAGTTTGCTATCAAGAATCTGTGCACATGTGGACTGTGTTGAAGAGATTCAGCTTAAGCATCTGCATTTTGTTTTCTGATTTCTGTGCTGCGCTCACCATGAACCAGCGTGCTACAGAGCGGCGCCAGCGGTTGGCACTCTAAAAAAAACCTCCGTTGCGTGGGGCCATCAGTCCACAACCAAGAGAAGCACAAGGAGCGGCGAACATGATGGTCGCACTGTCGGACGCAGTCAGCACGGTGAAGCTTGAACAAGCGCAAAAATTGGAGGGCGCTTAAGCTTCCTCTTTAAGAGTGGGACGCGATAGCGTGTTGCTGCGTTACCTACTAGTCCACGGAACGCCATCGCCCGTTCGGCGCGACGCCTTCCCGTTGGACAGTTTAAGGAACGGAAATGCCCCTGTCTTGGTGGGAACCCGAATCGCGCCGTAAGGGAAAATGTAAATCAGTTTTTGGGGAAAGGAAATAGAGCAGTATCTGTCTCACATATCGGTGAACACCTGAACCGCGCTGTAAGGGAAGGGATAAAGAAGGGAGTGAACGAAGAAAGCAAGGAATATGTGCCGTAGTGAAGGACTGCGGAATAATTTCGACTACCTGGGGATCTTGAACCTGCACTGACATCGCAAAGCTCACGGGCGCCTCTTGCGTTCCGCCCCATCGAAACGAAGCCGCCGCGGTCGGGTTAGAACCCGGGAACCTCGAATCAGTAGCCGAGCGCTCTAACCACTGAGCCACCGCAGCAGAGTAAACGCCGTAAGGGAAGCAAAATGGAATCGAAATTCGTTTTAAGGAAAGGAAATGACGCCTGTCTCGCAAATCTCGGTGGACACCCGAACCGCGCCGTAAGGATCTACTACTACTACGACGCCGACGGATTTTCGACCGTTCGAGCTGTATATTATACGCTATCGAGCGATATGAAGCGTGCGTAGAGGCGGCTATTCATTGAAAAATGCGCATGTTACAAAATTGAAATAACAGGCCAATACATGTCAGCAAGTGCGATGCGCCTTAACTACCGTAGTAACTCTCGCTCTAAGTTTAAAAAATTATCTCAACCCCAGCAGCAGTCTACCCGGTTCCACTGTGTGTGTCTGTTTATGTACTATGGTAACAAGTAGCCGTGGCTTAGTGGATTATGTAGTGGTAAGACCGCGGAATGATACCTCAGGGCGCCGTGCCCTAATATAGCGTATGCTCGCACGCAAAACCTTCATGTGTAAGCGGCCCATATCTTGAATGGTAACTATGATAGACCACAATGACTTGTGCGTTTATAATCTAGAGAGGCATAACAGAATGTTACACGAATAATTTCCGCGCTATGTTACCCACACGCGCGCGATATTCAACTTGTCGGCCAGGTGATTTGATCAACTATAATAATAATAATTGATTTTGGGGGAAAGGAAATGGCGCAGTATCTTTCTCATATATCGGCGGACACCTGAACCACGCCGTAAAGAAAGTGATAAATAGGGAGTCAAAGAAACAAGGAAGAAAGAGGTGCCGTAGTGGAGGGCTCCGGAATAATTTCGACCACCTGGGGATCTTTAACGTGCACTGACATCGCTCAGCACACGGGCGCCTTAGCGTTTTGCCTCCATAAAAACGCAGCCGCCGCGGTCGGGTTCGAACCCGGGAACTTCGGATCAGTAGCCGAGCGCCTTAACCACTGAGCCATCCCGGGGGGTATTGATCGACTATCCTCTTAATTGTAAGAATGGGGAAATAAAGAACAAATTGTTATATCCCCTCGATATCAACCTCGACAACAAGCTGTATCCCTTTCACTGGCAACTTCAATGTCCTTTTAATCAAATGGGAAATGGAATACAATAGACATCGGTAACGTTTTTAATGCATTCGGCCAGGAGACGGACACGCAGGAGCGGTTAAAACCCTTTGATATTGAAAGTAGCGCATTTCTGTGAACTTTGCCGCCGCGCTGCGGACTCTCGCACATCCTCCTCGCAAGACTCTCCATTGGGCGCTTTTTTGAACGATCATTGGTCCCTCTCACCGGCGCGCAGACAACGCGGGGGAAAGGATCGTTTTCGTGCGTTTGTGTTTTTCGTCGGCGCCATGCGCAGGCTGTCTGCCTCTGCAGCTGCTCCAGCTCCGTTGAGTTACGCGCTGACTATTCGAACTCTACTTTTAGTGCCGCGTTATGTCCGGGTGCGGCGCTTTTCAGTGCACAAGCAGGAGTGAAAATGGCGTCGTGCTCTTCGCGATTGCTCAAGGAAAGAAATGACATCAGCCGAAGAAAAAAGTGGATCCACAACATCGATCTTAAGGACTTTGTTCCGATGAAGCACACCGTCCTCGGCGAAGTCCTGTGCATTTTGTGGTACCTAAACTAGTGTGCATACTTAAAACTTCTGGCGAGATCATCAGGAAGCTGATAATCTTGCTTAATTCGCTGGTCATTGTGCGTCGCTTCACCAACCAAGGCTCCTTGGGAGAAAAATAAGAGAAACTGCAAGAAGCAGCAAGCTGCGTGGAAGATTATGTTAAAGAAAGGGGACTAGCCTGCGCCACGGAGAAATCCGAGCTCCTGAGAGTAGGAAGACGCCCCACCTAAGCAGAGCTAGAAGTGAAGCTCGAGGGACAAAACATACCAGAGATAAACATGATACGAGTCTTGGGCATGTGGATCCAAGGAAGTAATAAATGCAGCCACACGATCAGCCTGCTCTAAAAGTCAACGGAGCAGGTGAGTCGTAAGATAACCAGGGTCCCCCAAAGAAGATACGGAATGAAAGAAGCTGATAAGATAAAACTGGTCAGAAGTTTGGTGGTCAGCAGAGCTACCTACTCGGTCCCGTACCACCCCATGAACAAGAAAGAAAGGAAACAAGCTGACACGCTCTTAAGAAAAGCATACAAGACGGCGCTACACCTGCCTAGAAACACGCCATACGACAAGCTGCTGCAGATGGGCTCAGCAACACCTTCAGCGAAATAGTGGAAGCACAGCTCAAGACGCAGAATTCCAGACTCCGAACATCAGCAGCCAGCCGAGCACTCCTAAAGAGGTTAGGTTACGACATGGAAGGGCCTTTTGATCGATCCGCCGATATCCCCAACAACATCCGTAAAACCCTCCAAGTGTGTCCTATAGCAAAGAACATGGACCCGAATCTCCAAGCGGCAAGAAGACAGGCACGGGCAGATTATGTGGAACGCCATATGGCTAAACTATAAAACGCAGTGTACACGGACGCAGCGCTTTATCCGTGGGATAAACGCACAAGAATAATCAATGCCGCCGCAGCAGTCGTGGATTACGCCGGCAAACAGATCACACACGCAACCCTACGGGCCACACGGTAGCAGAGGGGTAGGAAGTCGCCGTTGTACTAGCGGCGGCCAAAGGCTATCGGAGAAACAAATCACTGATCATATTAACAGACTCGAAATCCACATGCAGGAACTACGCGCAAGGTAGAGTCTGCAAGGCGGCCCTAAGAATCCTCCTCGAAACAGGGCCCCCTAGCCAAAAAGTAACCCACAAGATACTCTGGATACCAGCACACACGTGGATAGAGGGAAACTAAAGGGTGGACAGATTAGTTTGCGAGATCACGTTCCGAGCTGAGCTGTTGGAGACCCTAGAGAACCCTACCATAGTGGAGCCAGTATATGCGGAGCTGCTGAATTGCTACACAGGACAGAGGCTCAAGTACCCTCCGCCACACATCTCATTAGCACAACAAGGAGCAGTGAACTGGCGGAGACTGCAAACAGGAACATTCTTCAACCTATACATTCTACACAAAATTTACCCTACACAATTCAGGGACACATGCCCGTGGTGCGGGGCAACCCCCACGCTATACTACATTACATGGGAGCGCAAACGCAATTATGCATTCCACAAACTCAAAATCCCGAGTGCGGAGCAATGGGAGGGTCTGCTCACCAGCAGCGAGCTCACAGCCCAAAGGGCCCTTGCGCAGCACGCATGTGAAGCAGCAAGGCTCAGCGGAGCCCTGGAATAGGGGCCCGACCTTGCGAAGAGGCCAGACATCAACGCTGTAGACGACGGCCCACCGCTAATCTCATTGAGATTTCAATAAATGTTTTTCTCTCTCTCTCTCTTCCGTTTGATGGCATGCTTTGTCTGTTCAATTCGCGTCTGTTGACTTGCGGATTACGTCTATTATAGCCATTTTAATTTCTGAATCTGAGTGTGGGTTTCCGCAAAAAACGTTTGCATCGTCTAGGTTATTTTTTTTTGCTAGTAAACACGCGTGCTTCTGACCTGGTGCAGAATAGAAAACATGTTGATTTTCGTAGCGTGTACGGCAGTCTCTCTCCTGTGTGCCGCAGAGCTTTAGCATAGTAGCTTTAACGACCTTATACTGTCTTCTGTCTGGGGATGATAAAGGATGTTAATCTTAAGAGCGATTAAGGCACTCGTTCCACCCTCGCGACAGTGCCCAACTCTACCGCGATTCCCAGATCTAATGCCACCCGAAGAGCGAGTCACAGAAAAAGCGAGCGAGTTCTAACTTGTCGTAGGGCAAGTTGTTATGATAACTGCATTGAATGGTGTTTTAAAATGACATCAGATTCTTTAACTCCGTAGTTTATAATATATATTACGAATCGTTTCCCTGACACTCACTTAGTCACGGAATGAATACATCATTTCTGATCGCGCTTTACCGTGATGAATATAGATTCAGCACGGGCATCCGACCCGCCGTGGTGGCTCAGTGGTTAGGTGCTCGGCTACTGATCCGGAGTTCGCGAGGTCGAACCCGACCGCGACGGCTGCGTTTTTATGGAGGCAAAACCCTAAGGCGCCCGTGTGCTGTGCGATGTCAGTGCACGTTAAAAATCCCCTGCTGGTCGAAATTATTCCGGCACCCTCCACTACGGCACCTCTTTCTTCCTTTCTTCTTTCACTCCCTCCCTTATCCCATCCCTTACGGCGCGGTTCAGGTGTCCAACGATATATGACAGATACTGCGCCATTTCCTTTCCCCCAAAATAAATTATTATTATTATTATTATTATTATTATTATTATTATTATTATTATTATTATTATTATTATTATTATTATTATTATTATTATTATCACAGGCACCTGAAGCATTCCTTGCTTTTTAGGGATTAGCGTAGATGAGTTATCAAGAAAATATCGTCTTTCCGCCACTTAATAAACTCTTCCGTTGGCACCAGCAATCACCCCAAAATTTTAAGCCAATTAAACCCTTGGCCAGGCTCACTTCTGCCCATTAGTTGAAATGGTTAACGAAAAAACTAGAAAAGAAAATTTTTCTCTTAAGCTTTCGTGAAATTTGTAATGAGCCAAATAAATTAAGCTTAATATTTTCAGCCCGAAACCTGCTAAAAAATGCAGAACGCCCGTTAAAGAAAAATTCAAAGCATTTTCGCAGCCACTCACTTACTTGGAAATCATCTTTACCTAAATCACCGCAATCTTTACCTCGCTCGACTGCGAAAGAACAACTTCATAAACAGTACTTCCACGAAAATGTAGTCCTAAGTCAAATTTACATTTAGCGGAGAGTCAGTGTGCTGAAGAATATTGAATACACAGAAGTATTACAAATCTTATGATAATATAAACTGCCGTATTGAGGAGGACGGAGTGCGCTTTGGTTGTTCATGCAGCTGCAAGCGCTCACGTTTAGTGTTTTCATTAATCGAACGAGAACGTGATAAATGTGCCTCGTGGTGGAGTCACGCCAGTCGCATCACTTTCTAGCAGTTGTGTTTAATAATATAGGGTGAAAAAAATTGATGACGGCCTAGTTCTGTTAGGCCACGATATAAGTAGAGCCAGGATATACTTACTGAGAGGAGGATGTGCTCCCGCGTGCGATCGAGTAGCAACGGAACTACAGTGAACTAGAATGTAACCGAACCGGACGACAAACCCCCCAGAACCGGAACGAACGCACCCCCTCGATGAGGTAGACGGGCGTTCTGTTATAATTAATTAAAAGACTAGCGCATATAATTAGGACACAGACATAGAAGACAGCACGACATAATAATCCTTCTATGTGTTTTTCTATGTATGTGTCCTAGTTATATGCGCTAGTCTTTAATTTCATGATGACATACCAACTAGCCCAGATTTCTGCCTTGATGGATCATTTATAGTGTCTTTGCCTCCTGTTCTCTCCCTTCCCTGCCAAGCAGCACGCTTCGTGGGCACGGTCCTTGGGCAGAGTCGATCAATCAATCTTTATTTCAGGTTGTACATGCAAACTGGGGATGCAAGGTTTGTACATGCAAACTTTCACGACACCGAAAAAACAGTGAATGACACCTCTTTACGGGCATCACCACCCTTACAACTCAGCAGTTGGCACGAGGCAAAAACAACCACTGCTAAAAAGTGAATGCAAGTGCGCTTATGAAGAACTAGCTTGACCGACACAGGTATCTAGGAATTGCAGCAATAATTATAACGAAAAGACAATGAAGATATAACCCAGAGTTACAAAGTACACACAGACACTTGGCATCACTGTAGCACAGATTATTGGATAAAGCTTTTCCAGAAGACAGAAGACAGAATATTCACTTGGTCACTGAATGAGGTATTGAGGAACTTTATCACGATATAGCTTAACATAAAAAATCCACAGTAGAATCCATAGTTGGTTCTCCATTTCCGTAGTGCAGACCTACACTGCAATCTGATGTGCGATGAGTGACGACATGTAATTGGTACAATTCGAGAAATAAATGAATCACCCTTTTAATCCGTTTTCTAAAAACATGCAAATCTGTAGTTAAATAATTTGTTGACTGGTACAAAATTAAAATGTAGGTAAATGTGACGAGTAGCGAATCATACGAACCGTTGAAAATTGCACGAAGCATTTTCTTTTGCAATGTTCATACCTTTAGGACGTTATATACCGTTGCGTTTCCCCAGACGAGGAAACAGTAGCTTTGGGGGGAATAGAAAAAATGCCAAAAACAAAGTAATTTTAATTTTGATAGATAATGTATGCCTGTTACGCAACGTAATTAAGACGATTCTAGAAAGTGCTGATGCAAGGTTACTAACAAGTGCATCCCATCTCATCGTACAGCTGAAAGTCAAACCCAATGAGTAAAGGTGTCCACGTACTCGATTACAGTGCCGCTGAGGTATAGCGAAAGTCGGTGAAATACTTGTCTCCTTTTAGAAAGGAAGAGTACCACTTTAGTTTTCTCTTTGTTTAACTTTAGGGAATTAACTGATGACCATGTGGCAAGTGATAAGGGCGTATGGTTTGCGGTATCTACTAAGTGGTGTACCATTGCCAAACCAATCGCCATATTCCTCCTTTCATAAAGATTCCCTCCTTCTCAAATATATCCGCTGATCTCACTCCAAATTCTTGACCCCCTACCACATGAAGCCTCACGTATTTCCTTATATCTATACGATTTCCAAACCGATCCTCAGATTCCTTCCTTAAAAAAGTTTCCCTGTCTCAGAAATATCTGCTGATCGCACACCAACTGTTTGATCCTCCACCACATGAGGCCACACGCATTTCTTTATGTGTATACTATTGCCAAAGCGATCCCTAGATTCCTTTCATAATAAAGATTCCCTCTCTCTTAAGCACATCTGCTGAACGCACACAAACTGTTTGACCCCCTGCCACATGAGGCCACGCACATTTCCTTATGTCTATACCATTGCCGAAGCGATCCCCACATTCCTTGCTTAATAAAGTTTCCCTCTCCCTCAAACATATCTGCTCATCGCACGCGAACTGTCTGACCATCTACCACAATAGGCCACACACACTTCCTTATGTCTATACCATTGCAAAAGCCATGCCGATTACTTCCTTATTAAAGTTTCCCTTCGTTCAAATACATCCGCTGATCACACACGAACTGTAATAAAGATTTCCTCTCTCTCAAATATACCCGCTGATCGCACACGAACTGTTTGACCCTCTACCACATAAAGCGACACGTATTTCCTTATGTCTACACCAATGCCAATGCGATCCCCAGATTCCTTCCCTGATAAAGTTTACCTCTCTCTCAAATAGATCTGCTGATCGCACAAGAATTGTTTAACCCTCTGCCACATTAGGCGAGAAGTATTTCCTTATGTCTATATCATTGCGAAAGCGATCCCCACACTCCTTCCTTAATAAAGTTTCCCTATCCATCAAACATATCTGCTTATTGCACACGAACTGTCTGACCCTCTACCGCATGAGGCCACACCCACTTCCTTATGCCTATACCATTGCCGAAGCGAACCCCAGATTTCTTTCTTAATAAAGATTCGTTCTCTTTGAAACATATCTGCTGATCGCACACGAAGTGTCTGACACTCTACCACATGAGGCCATACGTATTTCGTTATGTCTATAGTATTGCCAAAGCGATGCCCAGATTCCTTCCTTAATAAAGTTTCCCTCTCCCTCAAACATAACTGCTGATCGCACATGAACTGTTTGACCGTCTACCGCATGAGGCCACACGTACTTCCTTACGAGTATACCGTTGGCAACGCGATCACCAGAGTCTTTCATTAATAAAGATTCCGTCTATCTCAAATATACCCGCTGATCGAAAACGAACTGTTTGACCCTCTGCCAAAAGAGGCCACACGTATTTCCTTATGTCTATGCCATTGCCAAAGCGATTCCCATATTCCTCCGTTAATAAAGATTCCTCCTCTCAAGTATACCTGCTGCCTGCACACGAACTGTTTCACCGTCTACCAAAAGTGCCACACGTACCTCTTTATCTCTATACCATTGCCAAAGCGATCTCCAGATTTCTTCCGTAATGAAGTTTGCCTCGCTCTCAAATATATCTGCTGATCGCACACAAACTGTTTGACCCAGTACCATATCAAGTCATACGTATTTCCGTATGTCTATAACATTCCCAATGCGATCTTCAGATTTCTTTATTAAAGTTTGCCTCTCCCTCAAACATACCTGCTCATCGCACACAAACTGTTTCTCCATCAACCACATGTGGAAACACCCACTTCCTTATGCCTATAACGTTGCCAAAGCGAATCCCAGATTTCTTCCTTAATAAAGTTGCCCTCGTTCTCAAATATATCAGCTGGTCGCACGCGAACTGTTTGACCCAGTACCACATGAGGCCATACGTATTTCCGTATGTCTATAACATTCCCAGATCGATCTCCAGATTCCTTCCTTAAAGTTTCCCTCCCTCACAAATATATCCGCTGATCACACTCGAAATGTTTGACCCTCTATCACATGAGGCCACACGTATTTCTTTGTCTATACTATTGCCAAAACGATCCCCAGATTCCTTCCTTAATAACGTTCCCCTCTCTCTCAAGCATAACTTCTCACCGCTCACAAACTGTTTGACCCTGTATCACAGGAGGCCACACGCAGTTCCTTGTCTATAGCACTGCCGAAGCGATCCCGATCCCCTCCTTAATGCCGTTTCCCTCTCTGAAACATAACTACTGATCACACACGAACTGTTTGAACATCTACCTCATGAGGCCACACGTATTTCGGTACGTCTATACCATTGCCAAAGCGATCACCAGATTCCTTCCTTAATAAAGTTTCCCTCTCTCTCAAACATAACTTCTGATCGCACACAAACTGTTTGACCCTCTATATTATGAGGTCGCGCGTATTCCCTCATATCCATAAATTTGCCTAACATATCCAAAGATTCCATCCCTAAAAAAGATTCCCTCTGTCTCAAAAATATATCTTTATCGCACACGAAGTGTTTGACCTTAAACCACATGAGGCCACACATATTTCCTTATGTCTATACCATTGCCAAAACGATCCCCAGATTTCTTGCTCAATAAAGCTTCCCTCTCTCTCAAAGATATCTGCTGATCGTGCACGAAGTGCTTAAACCTCTACCACATGAGGCCACTTTCATTTTCTTATGTCTATATCATTGCCAAAGCGCTCCCCTGATTCCTCCCTTATTAAAGATTCCCTCTATCTCAAATATACCCGCTGATCGCAAACGAACTGTTTGACCCTCTACCACAACGAGGCGACAAGTATTTCCTCATGTCTATATCATTGCCAAAGCGATCCCCACATTTCTTCCTTTATAATGCATCCCTCTCCCTCAAACATATCTGCTGATCGCACACGAACTGTCTGAACCTCTACCACATGAGGCCACATACATTTCCTTATGCCCATACCATTGCCAAGCCATGCCGATTACTTCCTTATGAAAGGTTCCCACTCTCTCGAATATATACGCTGATCGCACACGAACTGTTTGACCCTCTACCACAAGCGGGCACACGCATTTCCATATGTACATGCCATTCCCAAATCGATCCCCAGCTTCCTTAATAAAGTTTCCCTTTCTGTCAAATATATCTGCTGATCGCACACGAACTTTTTGAACCTCTACCACATGAGGCCACACGGATTTCCTAATCACGATACTATTGCCAAAGCGATTCCGAGATTCCTTACATAATAAAATTTCCCGTTCTCTTAAATATACAAACTGATCGCACACGAACTGTTTGGCCCTCGACCACATGAGGCGACACGTATTTTCTTATGCCTACACTATTCCCAAAGCAAACCGCACATTCCTTAATAAAGTATCCTTCTCTCTCAAACATATGTCCTGATCGCACACGAACTGTTTGACCCTCTATCACATGAGGCCACACCTATTTCCTTGTGTAAACACCACTGCCAAATCGATCCCCAGATTCGATGATTAAAGTTTCCCTCTCTCTCAAATATACCACTGATCACACACGAACTGTTTGACCATCTACAAGGGGCCTCACGTATCTCCTTATATCCACAAATTTGAATAACCGACCCCGATTCTTTCCTTAAGAGTTTCCCTCTGTCTCAAACATATCTGCTGATCGCACACGGACTGTTTGACCCTCTACCACATGAGGCCACACGTATTTCCTTATCTCGATACTATTGCTAAAGCGATTCCTAGATTACTTCTAAAATAAAGTTTCCCTCTCTCTCAAATACACCCGCTGATTCGTGTTTGACCCTCGACCACATGAGGCGACACGTATTTCCTTATGCCTGCACTATTGCCAAAGAAAACCGCACATTTCTTAATATAGTTTCCTTCTCTCTCAAACATATATCCTGATCGCACACGAACTGTTTGACAGGCTAACACATGAGGCCACACCTATTTCCTTGCGTGTACACCACTGCCAAATCGATCCCCACATACGTTCATTGAAGTTTCCCTCGCTCTCAAATATATCCACTGATCACACAGGAACTATTTGACCATCTACAACAAGAGGCCTCACGTATCTCCTTATATACATAAATTTGCCTAACCGACCCCCGATTCTTTCCTTAAGAGTTTCCCTCTGTCTCAAAAATATCTGATGATTGCACACGAACTGCTTGGGCCTCTACCACTTGGCGCTACACTTATATCCTTATGTCTATACAATTGCCAAAGTGATCCCCAGACTCCTTCTTTAATAAAGATTCCCACTTTCTCAATTATATCCGCTGATCGCAAGTTAACTGTTTGACCCTCTACGACAAAAGGCCTCACGTACCTCCTTATATCTATAAATTTGCCGAACCGACCCCCCGATTCCTTCCATAAGAGTTTCCCTCTGTGCCAAAAATGTCTGCTGATCGCACATGAACTGTTTGGCCCTCTACCACATGAGGCCACCCGTATTTTCTTGTCTATATCATTGCCAAAGCAATCCCGATTCCGGCCTTAATAAAGTTTCTCTCTCTCTCTCAAACATATCTGCTGATCGCACACGAACTGTTTGAACATATACCACATGAGGTCACACATATTTCCTTATGTCTATACCATTGCTACAGCTATCCCCAGATTCCTTGCTCAATAAAGACTCCCTCTTTCTCAAAAATATCTGCTGATCACGCAAGAACTGTTTCACGCTCTAAAACATGAAGCCACAAGCATTTTCTTATGTCTATATCTTTGCCAAAGCGATTCCCAGATTCTTTCCTTAAAGTTCCTCTCTCTCTCAAATATACCTGGTGATCGCACACGAACTGTTTGACCCTATACCACATGAGGCGGCACGTATTTCCTTATGTCTATACCATTGCCAGTGCGATCCTTCCTTAATAAAGTTCCCATCTCTCTCAAGCATATCTGCTGATCGTGCACGAACTGTCTGACCCTCTACCACATGAGGCCACACACATTTCCTTATGTCTATACGATTTCGAAAGCGATCCCGATTCCTTCCTTAATAAAGATTCCCGCTCCCTCAAATATACACGCTGATGGCACACGAACTGTTTTACCTTCTACCACTTGAGGCCACACGCATTTCTTTAACGTATATACTATTGCCAGAGCGATCCCATGATTCCTTCCATAATGCCGTTTCCCTTTCTCAAACATTACTCCTGATCACACACGAACTGTTCTGACCTCTACCTCACGAGGCCACACGTATTTCGGTGTCTATACCATTGCCAAAGCGAACACCAGATTCCTTCCTTAATAAAGTTTCCCTCTCTCTCAAACATAACTGCTGATTGCACACGAACTTTTTGACCCTCTGCCACATGAGGCCTCACATATTTCCTGATATCCATAAATTTGCCTAAACGATACAGATTCCTTCCCTAAAAAAGTTTCCCTCTGTCGTTCTTTTTTGCGCTCCTGCATCCGCGACCAAAACGTACTACATAATTTGTGGTGAGCGAAACACAGTAAATGTGTTCCCTGCATGCTTACCAAATGACACATTTTTCATGATCTGTATTTAATGCACTGTTATTGCTTTCAACACGCTGTCGCTTTTTCGCATCATAGACCACTCGGACACAGAAGAAGCGCGGAGTAACAAGGCTCTCTTTATTTCCCCGTCAGGACTACTTCTGTACATTTCACAGCGTTGTACCTGATGTATGAAACAGAGAAGAGAGAGCCCTGTGTCGTTTGCAAAAAAAATGGGTGATCATTATCGTCATCACACTGAATGGCACGCGACGATGCTGCTGGTCAACGACTGCCCGCCCATGCGTTGCCAGCAAATACCAGGCAGAACTAACCCTCCGGCTGAAAAGCGCTGGGAACAGCCCCGAAAAAACTTGCACACTAGCGAATAGCTTTCCAGCTGCCGCAGAACAGGACACAGCGTAGGAAACTGACTGGCTTCCTGCCGTTTCTCCGAGGCCACAGGTGTTGGAGAGAAGTAAGCAGAGTACACGAGACGTGTCAAAACTATAGGCCGAACCACGGGGAGCGGGAATAAAATCACGAACTCGGAAAACGCCACAATCAGCGGCTGGCGCGCGGACAACGCTGGGCTGTTGGCAGAGTCAACTGCGCGCAGTTGCCTTGAATCGTGGAGCTAAAGGAGCGTTCGCACTGGCGAGTCGCGGAGGTCGCGCGACCGGTTTAATTGATGCGCCCCCTCTCCACTTTCCTATGGCTGAAATCTGTGGCGCGATGTTCGCGACTCGACAGTGTCTCCCGCTAACCACAACGCGTTTGTCCGCTGTCTGAAAGGCCGATGCGTTGGAGGCAGACACGGTTCACGGCATAATCTTTGCAATTTATGCCGCATCGCGGTTAGACTCCAGTCTCTGCGTGCGCATCCAACGACAAAAAGCGGTGAGATGTGGTCAGCTTGAGCTACTCAACATGCTAGCGAGCGTCTTTATCATGGCTGTACATTTGTTTTTGTCAGGCCTCCTTGTGATTTTTTTCTTTTTCACTTAACGGCAGTAAGTAACAGTATTTCCGAAGACCACCAGTATGAAAGAGGCCCGCGATGGGGCCTTGCATTAAGCGAAGTAAATGAAAAAAAAACATATCTGTAGGTAAGAGCAAAGAAGCAGGTTTCCGTGTTATTTTGTAAAGGCACCTTTTATCAACCGGTAAGAATTGGGCATAGCCAAGTCGACTCGAGGATCCTCGAGGTAAATTCAAGAAACTGAAGTTTCAATAGCATCTCTTGAGAACTGCGGCTTGTAGCGTTGCTCTTCCAAACGAAAGGAATGCGAGAGCTGACGTATTTGATGCTGGCGGAGTTGATGACCCGATTGACGCGCGTGTGGAAGAGTGCGGGACCGTTATCCTGCTTACAAAGTTAACAACAAATTGCCTTTAAACTACTGAGCATGAAGGCGAAATTCTCCCAGCAAAGTTATGATGGTTCTTCTCCTTGCACCAGGGGTGCGCCATCGGAGACGGTAGTTGACTGGAAAGCTCCTTGCACCTGAAGTGCTCCGTCGGTGACGGTGTAATGACGACTTGCAACGACGGGATGCAAAGAAAAAATGAACGCCAGTTTATGTAAAGGAGATCTACACAATGTACAGCATGTTAAACAGAGTGACAAATAAAACAGAAGTGGCTAAGAGAGAAATATTTCCTCCTCGGCACCGCCGAAGGTGCAGAACGTCTAAACCAAGCCCAGGGCGACGGATTGGCCTCCCAGCCGCCGCGGTGCCTGAGTGGTTATGGCGCTTTGCTGCCGGCCCGAAAGACGCGGGTTCGATCCCGGCCGCGGCGGTCGAATTTCGATGGAGGCAAAATTCTAGAGGCCCGTGTACTGTGCGATGTCAGTGCACGTTAAAGAACCCCAGGTGGTCGAAATTTCCGGAGCCATCACTACGGTGTCTCTCATAGCCTGAGTTGCTTCGGGACGTTAAACCCCTATAAACCAACCATTGGGCTCCAGGGCTCGATTTCAAACCCTCGGGAGTCCGTCTCACATTAAGGAAGCATCCAATAGCAGCAAGCCTCAACACGATTGGTTCTTTACTGCGTGCAACCCCCTTCAACTTTAACGGTATTAAAACTCTTACCCAAAAGACAAAATCCAAAAAAGTGATTAAATTAGTTACAACATGCGGAGCAAACAGCGATCTCGGCAAAAGCGGCTGGCTCGCCTTGTCGAAACTTCTTCGGTGAACGGGACGTCAGCCGCTGTCGCCAGCGGTTTAGGGACGGTGTCGGGTCGAGGGACGTTTTTCGGTTTGCATGCACAAATGTAATGGCCCTGGAGTCCTGACAAACCGTTGACCGCCAGCCACACTGTTGCGCCCCTTTTCCAGTCCTTCGGAAACCGTAACTAATTGGCCGGAATCGGTCGCGCAACATTTGCGACTCGCCAGTAGCCTCGTATAGATGAGGCCGACTTTGTGCGTGGAGCGGGGCGCGCCACATGTCAGCCCCGGCCGCGTTTTAATGAACCCGTTTTCTGTCGGGCAGAGATCGCCGCTATCCCTAGCGTCGAGCATGCAAGCCACGCGCGAACGCTAGAAGAGGAGGAGGAACGCCCAGGCTTGCGCAGCGCCGCCAGACCAGATGGGAGAGGAAGCGCTAACCCAGCCCGACACCCTACTCGACCAGACTTTTGTCGGGCTCTTGTAAACTCCCCAAGTGTGAATCCTGCATCCGCCTTTACTGCGACGGAGCGCTGTATACCGTCCCTCAACCGACCGCAATTTTTTCAGTGCGCCACCGCCTGAGCGAGCGTCGCCGGCCCCCAAGTCTGACTCACAGAAGCCTCCCAATCTGTGGGATTTTTTCTTTCTATCGAGCACCATTAAAATGCACGATACACTTAAAATGCATTTTCGATGCCGATACTTTCATTTTTTCGGCAAGAGATACCTAATACCAATGCACAAAATGCATCGAAAGATAGCACGGAAGATTCATGCATCTTCGATACTGTCAATGCCTGCTGCCACAATGGGCAGGTATGTGGCAATCGAAATGAACTTTTTAAAATTGTTTTCATAGCGCGGGGAACAGGTATCTCACAACCCGGTGGGCATGTTGCCGTGTTCCATCGTGGCGAGGTTGTAATGACGTCGCAAGGTCACGTGAACACTCCCCACCAATAATAAAAATGTCACTTGCCACGCTGAGCAGTTTGTTCCGTCCTGTGGGATGGTTGTGATGATGTCATAAGGCCACGTGACCTTTCAAGGAATTACAACCAGAGGTGGGCAAATGCGCTCATTTTTACTTTTCTTCCCTCGCCCTCACATTTGAATCCATGGTCCTAGCTCACCCTCACCCTCACATCATCGGCTCTCCCTCGCTCCCACCCTCACTTCTAGTCAATTTTAAAACTCGAGTTTACTTTCTAGTCGGCAACTTCTGGCGATATTACTGAGTAATAAACATACAAGACTAGCCCTCAAGGTACTATTCGACGAGAGGCTCGATGCTCATACTGTTGTATGTGTGCGGGCATGTGTGTGAGTTCTTTGAACTAATCCGTGAGACAAAACCGAGACTGTTACGAGCTGAGCCCCGAAATATCCCTTTGTATTTAATTCTGGCACGCACTGCATGCATACATGCGCCCTGCACTTATAACAGTTCACTGTTATCTATATGAACTGCTAAAATGAGTCAGCTCGTTGCTGTGTGGGTGTACAAAAAATGTACGCCAACAATATCTAGAAAACAATTCAGGAGCGTTTACCACGACAATTACATTAAGTGCTAAGCACAGAGTAGACTCCGAACAAGAAAATGTTTACAATTACTTTAATTACCATTACCCGATGTCATAGAGATAGCACTGGGTCTTCTGAATTTCACTGCTTCGAATTTCCTGCCATTTCGTGAGGTTTGCTGCATGCTTGTCTGATGCTTCCACGCGCAGGGATGGAAAATGATGAAGTCCACGCTTTCAAACTACAGCTAAGAGACTGGCAGTTTAACACGCGTGACCACAGCTCCGTGACGAAAACGGCGACATTGCAAGCACAGCTTGAGAATTTGGCAGTTTTTTTATTGTTTTCGAAAAGTGTGCCATGAGGCATAAGGTGAAAAAAGGGGAGGGAATGTGGGAGATTGAAAGTCAAAAAAGGAGTGGAGACCCGTTGCGCTCAGGTAGTCGCAGAAGTTGCTAATGAAACGATTGTTCATAGTCCACTTCACGTAGTCACGTTCGCGGTTCCACCGCAGGCCGTTCGTACAAGCAGGATGTTAAGATCTCTCCCAACTGATTGCTCATCTGGGGGGAGTGTACGAGTCGACCGACATTAACCAACCGGAGTGGCACGCCCTCTTGGTGATGTGCTCAGACTTACCTCATATCGAAAAAGCCGCAAGGTGGCGCCGCCCTGTTTAGCTGGCTGCCTATCGAGCTCCGCTTTCACCTGCCCCTGGCCTAATCCAGGGCTTCGCCCGCCCCTGGATTTCCTTTCCATCGTTTCCGGAAGGCTTCCGAAGCACGTGGATACCATCGGCATCACGGCCCGCTGCCGGGCTGGCCCTTCAAGCGCCTCCAAAAGTCTGAAGCGGCGCGGCGCCTCGCTAACCCTAACGCGCCGCGCCTGCACCTCTGCAATGCAGCGTCTCGCGAAGCCCCTGCAGCCCAGACCCACTGATGCCGCCACCGCGGGGCCTACTCCAACCGCCCACGCCACCGCGCAAAATCCTGTCGCAACCAACACTGTGAGCGACGCTGGGAGCTCCGGATCGACGGCCGCGGCGCAGCCGGCAGCGTCCACTGCTCGCCAACTCCACGCTCTAAGAGACGTCAACACCTTTGGGCCCATAGACGCGTCGCAGCCGCCTGCGTTCGTCGACGCCGCCGGTGCCGCCGCGCCTACACCAGCCACATTACCCGCTGACACCAAGACCTGCAGCCCGGCACCAGCGTCGCAGATTGCGCCCCAGGCTGACGATTCGTCGGCAGACATGGACTTCATGGCGTCCCCGGTAGACGACACTCCATCCCCGGAAATCGGCTGGAGCACCATCGGTGCCAGCCGTAAGCCTGCTTCCGCCACCCGACCCCGCTCCGAGCTCATCACTGTTGGCATACAACTCCCTCCTGGTACCCTCAATCCCAAGCTGCCTCTCTACGACGTGCTCGCCGCAGTCACCTCCGCTGCACAACTTTCCTCCAAGACCAGTGCAGACATCACCCTTCAGGCCAAGCCAGCCCAAAGCCTTGTGTTTTTAAAAACTCATTCTCCTCTCACCGCCCACCTCCTACTTTCTATCACGCACCTTCACCTTCACGGTAAGCCTGTCAGCATCAAAACTTATTCCCCCCATCCTCCCATCTCATGCCTCGGCGTCATCCATAACGCCGGTGGCCACTTCACTCCTGATGAGCTCATGCATGAACTAGAATCTTTCAAAACAGATATTCTCGCTGCTCGCATGATGGGATCCACTCAATCAGTGCTCATAACGTTCGCTGGTACCGTGATCGCCCACTTTGTATATTTCAAACGCGTTGCCTTCCGGTGCCGTCCTCATAAACCTAAGCCTCCCACCTGCACCCGTTGTCTCACTCTAGGCCACCGCGCCCACCAATGCCCCCAGCACAGCGTTCCGGCAAAGTGCCGTCGCTGTGCTGCTCCTCTACCCGCTGACCCTTCCGCTCATGTGTGTGCCCAGCCCTGGTGCGTTCATTGCCAGGTAAATACCCACCCCTCCCTCGACCCCACTTGCCCCTTCCTCCTTGCTAAACAACGCGAGTGTGCTAAAGCTGCATACCTCCGACGCCTAGCTTTGCGCCGGGCCACTCAACCCACCACCCCCTCCTCCTCCTCCTCGTCCTCCTCCTCTAATCATGAATATCCATCAGCTCCGATCACGTCACCACCAGGCTCCTTCGCCGCCATAGTTAAAGGATCCTCGGTGCCAGCGTCCCTCTCTTCCACTACACCACCCTCTCCATCCTTGACTGACGCGAGCCGCTCCTTCGACCTCCGGCTCGCAATGCTGGAACGCCAGCAGCGAGAGCAGCAGCGCATTTCCCACGATCTACAACAGCAGATACATGCCTTGACTCAAACCCTCCAGACAGCCACCTCCTCTCTTACCTCCCAGCTTAGCAAGCTAAATGAGCACCTTGCCACGTTCCCCACTCCCTCCTCCAGCGCCCAGGTCGCCCCTTTGGCTGACCTTGTCAAAACCACCACACAGGCACATCACACTCGCTTGGTTCAGCTGGAAACTTCGGTTCTCCAAATTCTTACCACCCTCCAAGCACAATCAAAGCAATTGGAATCTTTAACATCTATGCTCCAATCCGTCCATGAGTCACTGCCCCCGCCAAAAAAGAAGGAACGCGTACCATCGCGTTCCTCTCCACTCTCATAATGGCGTTTGGCGAGGACCTCGAAATTGTGCAGTGGAACTGCCGTAATCTTTGCCACAATAAGACCCCCCCCCCACCAGTACCTACTCACCCGCCCCTCTCTGCCTCATTTTCTCCTTCTCCAGGAGACCCGGACGGCCCGCAATGTCCCAGGCTACCGCGCCTACCATGCCACTACGACCACGCCACTTGGGTCTATTTATGTACGCAGTGACGTGCTCGTAGAGCAAATTGACATCCCCTCCACCCTCCTTAAATATTTAGTTTGTGTGGTTTATTACCACCCTTCTTCCCGCATCTCACTCGTCCTTTTGTCTTTTTAAAACCCCCCTGTCACTTCCTCTTTATTCTCTGCTCTGGGCAAATTCCTTCACTCTCTTCCTTCTACCTCCCATCTCCTCTTTGGTGGTGACTTTAATGCCCCTCACACACTCTGGGGCTACCCAAAAACCCTCAAACCCGGCCGCCTCCTGCATTGTCTGGCCCAGGAACGCCACCTCACCCTTCTTAATACTCCTGGCTCTCCTACTCGAGCGGGCATTGCCTCACAACGCCCCACGACGCCCGACCTCACTTTCTCTCGGGGTTCACTTTCCTTTCACTGGCAGGTGACAGCCGAAACTCTTCTAAGTGACCACTTTCTCATCCATATCAACACCTCTCTTTCCCACATCCCTCGCTGTCATCCGGTTATTCACACTGACTGGCATGCTTTTCGCACTAATCTCGCCTCCGACTCCTTTCAATCCTACGACGACTGGACGTCGCGCATCTCTGCAGCGCTCACGTCCAGTAGCCGTCGCGTTCGCTCTCGTTACCCAATCCAGGACCCAGATCCACACCTTATCCGTTTATGGCGTCGCCGTAAACGTCTTCAACGCTCCTTTCGCTCCCAACCACACAATGCCCAACTTTCCTCCCGGATCACTGCTCTGCGGGCTGAGATTGTCGCCCACTGCGCCTCCCTCGAGCATTCTCGTTGGAGTGCTCTTTGTGATGGCCTTGATTCTGCATTGCACTCGCGATCCGCATGGTCTCTCTTTAAATCCCTCCTTGGCAATAAGCCTGCCCTTGCTCCCACTCTAGGCAGGTGGTGACAGCGCAGTGGAGGGCTTGCACATTCTTAGCCGCATGCAAAGGGAAGCCAAGAACTTTGCACTGTGTGACGACAGGAATGGGAGAGCCAGAAAGGTGGAGAGAGACGAAGTGGTTGTGTGAGCGCTGGTAGGAGGAATGGTTGAGAAGGAGAAGCTCGGATTTCTCAGGAGCAGGAGAGAGGCCAGCGGTGGTGAGAAAGGAGTCGATGAGATCTAGGCCACGTTGCAGGGTGTCCTGTACGTGACCGGGAGAGCCAGATGAACACCAGAGAGTGATGTCATCGGCGTAAAATATATGATGCAGGTCGGGAATTTCAGCTAGCTGGGAGGCGAGAGGGGCCATAGCGAGATTGAAAAGGGTAGGAGAGAGAACAGCACCTTGAGGAGTGCCACGGGTGAGGTGGTGTGGGTTAGACAAGTGGGTATCTACTCGAAAGCGAGCCACACGTTTAGAGAGGAATGAGCGGATATAGGAGTACATGCGGGAGCCACAATCCAAAGAGGCGAGTTGAGAAAGGATGTGATCGTGGCAAACACCGTCAAAGGCCTTGCGAACATCGACAGTCACAAGTGCGTAAATTTGAGTGGGTGTAGGGGACAGGAACGTTTGCTGGAGAATCAGAAACATGTCCTGTGCACAGACGCGGCGTCGGAAGCCAATGAGAGAATGGGGGAAGAACTCCCGTGCCTCAAGAAAATCAGAGAGGCGAGTCAGAGCCATTCGCTCAAGGGTCTTACCAACGCACGACGTCAGGGAGATTGGGCGGAGGTTAGAGAGAGAGGGTGGATTGCCCGGCTTTGGAATCATAGAATTAAGGGAGGATGTCCAGGAGCTCGGCAAGCAGCCGCTCTCCCAGGCCTCATTGTAGGTTTGAAGGAGGAATTCTTTGGCGCAGTCAGGAAGGTTACGAAGTGTGGTGTATGTAATGGCATCCTCACCGGGAGCCGAGCGTGTAGAATTAGCAGCCAGAGCAGATTCGAGCTCCCGGAGAGTGAAGCATTGGTCCAGATCGGGGTTAGGTCCACCTGAGTACACCGGGTAGGAGGGTGCCAGAGGGGGCGGGAGGTAGAGAGAGGCGAGTTGATCAAAAACTTCGGAGGGAGTCCCCTGAGTGAGGGCTTTATCTAGAGTGGGAGCAAGGGCAGGCTTATTGCCAAGGAGGGATTTAAAGAGAGACCATGCGGATCGCGAGTGCAATGCAGAATCAAGGCCATCACAAAGAGCACTCCAACGAGAATGCTCGAGGGAGGCGCAGTGGGCGTCAATCTCAGCCCGCAGAGCAGTGATCCGGGAGGAAAGTTGGGCATTGTGTGGTTGGGAGCGAAAGGAGCGTTGAAGACGTTTACGGCGACGCCATAAACGGATAAGGTGTGGATCTGGGTCCTGGATTGGGTAACGAGAGCGAACGCGACGGCTACTGGACGTGAGCGCTGCAGAGATGCGCGACGTCCAGTCGTCGTAGGATTGAAAGGAGTCGGAGGCGAGATTAGTGCGAAAAGCATGCCAGTCAGTGTGAATAACCGGATGACAGCGAGGGATGTGGGAAAGAGAGGTGTTGATATGGATGAGAAAGTGGTCACTTAGAAGAGTTTCGGCTGTCACCTGCCAGTGAAAGGAAAGTGAACCCCGAGAGAAAGTGAGGTCGGGCGTCGTGGGGCGTTGTGAGGCAATGCCCGCTCGAGTAGGAGAGCCAGGAGTATTAAGAAGGGTGAGGTGGCGTTCCTGGGCCAGACAATGCAGGAGGCGGCCGGGTTTGAGGGTTTTTGGGTAGCCCCAGAGTGTGTGAGGGGCATTAAAGTCACCACCAAAGAGGAGATGGGAGGTAGAAGGAAGAGAGTGAAGGAATTTGCCCAGAGCAGAGAATAAAGAGGAAGTGACAGGGGGGTTTTAAAAAGACAAAAGGACGAGTGAGATGCGGGAAGAAGGGTGGTAATAAACCACACAAACTAAATATTTAAGGAGGGTGGAGGGGATGTCAATTTGCTCTACGAGCACGTCACTGCGTACATAAATAGACCCAAGTGGCGTGGCCGTAGTGGCATGGTAGGCGCGGTAGCCTGGGACATTGCGGGCCGTCCGGGTCTCCTGGAGAAGGAGAAAATGAGGCAGAGAGGGGCGGGTGAGTAGGTACTGGTGGGGGGGGGGTCTTATTGTGGCAAAGATTACGGCAGTTCCACTGCACAATTTCGAGGTCCTCGCCAAACGCCATTATGAGAGTGGAGAGGAACGCGATGGTACGCGTTCCTTCTTTTTTGGCGGGGGCAGTGACTCATGGACGGATTGGAGCATAGATGTTAAAGATTCCAATTGCTTTGAT
Source organism: Amblyomma americanum (assembly GCF_052857255.1). NCBI lineage: Eukaryota > Metazoa > Arthropoda > Arachnida > Ixodida > Ixodidae > Amblyomma > Amblyomma americanum. The sequence goes on from NC_135497.1 coordinate 49,521,712, forward strand.
TGTGCTTGGAGGGTGGTAAGAATTTGGAGAACCGAAGTTTCCAGCTGAACCAAGCGAGTGTGATGTGCCTGTGTGGTGGTTTCGACAAGGTCAGCCAAAGGGGCGACCTGGGCGCTGGAGGAGGGAGTGGGGAACGTGGCAAGGTGCTCATTTAGCTTGCTAAGCTGGGAGGTAAGAGAGGAGGTGGCTGTCTGGAGGGTTTGAGTCAAGGCATGTATCTGCTGTTGTAGATCGTGGGAAATGCGCTGCTGCTCTCGCTGCTGGCGTTCCAGCATTGCGAGCCGGAGGTCGAAGGAGCGGCTCGCGTCAGTCAAGGATGGAGAGGGTGGTGTAGTGGAAGAGAGGGACGCTGGCACCGAGGATCCTTTAACTATGGCGGCGAAGGAGCCTGGTGGTGACGTGATCGGAGCTGATGGATATTCATGATTAGAGGAGGAGGACGAGGAGGAGGAGGAGGGGGTGGTGGGTTGAGTGGCCCGGCGCAAAGCTAGGCGTCGGAGGTATGCAGCTTTAGCACACTCGCGTTGTTTAGCAAGGAGGAAGGGGCAAGTGGGGTCGAGGGAGGGGTGGGTATTTACCTGGCAATGAACGCACCAGGGCTGGGCACACACATGAGCGGAAGGGTCAGCGGGTAGAGGAGCAGCACAGCGACGGCACTTTGCCGGAACGCTGTGCTGGGGGCATTGGTGGGCGCGGTGGCCTAGAGTGAGACAACGGGTGCAGGTGGGAGGCTTAGGTTTATGAGGACGGCACCGGAAGGCAACGCGTTTGAAATATACAAAGTGGGCGATGACGGTACCAGCGAACGTTATGAGCACTGATTGAGTGGATCCCATCATGCGAGCAGCGAGAATATCTGTTTTGAAAGATTCTAGTTCATGCATGAGCTCATCAGGAGTGAAGTGGCCACCGGCGTTATGGATGACGCCGAGGCATGAGATGGGAGGATGGGGGGAATAAGTTTTGATGCTGACAGGCTTACCGTGAAGGTGAAGGTGCGTGATAGAAAGTAGGAGGTGGGCGGTGAGAGGAGAATGAGTTTTTAAAAACACAAGGCTTTGGGCTGGCTTGGCCTGAAGGGTGATGTCTGCACTGGTCTTGGAGGAAAGTTGTGCAGCGGAGGTGACTGCGGCGAGCACGTCGTAGAGAGGCAGCTTGGGATTGAGGGTACCAGGAGGGAGTTGTATGCCAACAGTGATGAGCTCGGAGCGGGGTCGGGTGGCGGAAGCAGGCTTACGGCTGGCACCGATGGTGCTCCAGCCGATTTCCGGGGATGGAGTGTCGTCTACCGGGGACGCCATGAAGTCCATGTCTGCCGACGAATCGTCAGCCTGGGGCGCAATCTGCGACGCTGGTGCCGGGCTGCAGGTCTTGGTGTCAGCGGGTAATGTGGCTGGTGTAGGCGCGGCGGCACCGGCGGCGTCGACGAACGCAGGCGGCTGCGACGCGTCTATGGGCCCAAAGGTGTTGACGTCTCTTAGAGCGTGGAGTTGGCGAGCAGTGGACGCTGCGGCGACGACGAACGCTGCCGGCTGCGCCGCGGCCGTCGATCCGGAGCTACCAGCGTCGCTCACAGTGTTGGTTGCGACAGGAGTTTGCGCGGTGGCGTGGGCGGTTGGAGTAGGCCCCGCGGTGGCGGCATCAGTGGGTCTGGGCTGCAGGGGCTTCGCGAGACGCTGCATTGCAGAGGTGCAGGCGCGGCGCGTTAGGGTTAGCGAGGCGCCGCGCCGCTTCAGACTTTTGGAGGCGCTTGAAGGGCCAGCCCGGCAGCGGGCCGTGATGCCGATGGTATCCACGTGCTTCGGAAGCCTTCCGGAAACGATGGAAAGGAAGTCCAGGGGCGGGCGAAGAACTGGATTAGGCCAGGGGCAGGTGAAAGCGGAGCTCGATAGGCAGCCAGCTAAACAGGGCGGCGCCACCTAGCGGCTTTTTCGATATGAGGTAAGTCTGAGCACATCACCAAGAGGGCGTGCCACTCCGGTTGGTTAATGTCGGTCGACTCGTACACTCCCCCCAGATGAGCAATCAGTTGGGAGAGATCTTAACATCCTGCTTGTACGAACGGCCTGCGGTGGAACCGCGAACGTGACTACGTGAAGTGGACTATGAACAATCGTTTCATTAGCAACTTCTGCGACTACCTGAGCGCAACGGGTCTCCACTCCTTTTTTGACTTTCAATCGCCCACATTCCCTCCCCTTTTTTCACCTTATGCCTCATGGCACACTTTTCGAAAACAATAAAAAAACTGCCAAATTCTCAAGCTGTGCTTGCAATGTCGTCGTTTTCGTCACGGAGCTGTGGTCACGCGTGTTAAACTGCCAGTCTCTTAGCTGTAGTTTGAAAGCGTGGACTTCATCATTTTCCATCCCTGCGAGTGGAAGCATCAGACAAGCATGCAGCAAGCCTCACGAAATGGCAGGAAATTCGAAGCAGTGAAATTCAGAAGACCCAGTGCTATCTCTATGACATCGGGTAATGGTAATTAAAGTAATTGTAAACATTTTCTTGTTCGGAGTCTACACTGTGATTAGCACTTAATGTAATTGTCGTGGTAAACGCTCCTGAATTGTTTTCTAGATATTGTTGGCGTACATTTTTTGTACACCCACACAGCAACGAGCTGACTCATTTTAGCAGTTCATATAGATAACAGTGAACTGTTATAAGTGCAGGGCGCATGTATGCATGCAGTGCGTGCCAGAATTAAATACAAAGGGATATTTCGGGGCTCAGCTCGTAACAAGCTCGGTTTTGTCTCACGGATTAGTTCAAAGAACTCACACACATGCCCGCACACATACAACACTATGAGCATCGAGCCTCTCGTCGAATAGTACCTTGAGGGCTAGTCTTGTATGTTTATTACTCAGTAATATCGCCAGAAGTTGCCGACTAGAAAGTAAACTCGAGTTTTAAAATTGACTAGAAGTGAGGGTGGGAGCGAGGGAGAGCCGATGATGTGAGGGTGAGGGTGAGCTAGGACCATGGATTCAAATGTGAGGGCGAGGGAAGAAAAGTAAAAATGAGCGCATTTGCCCACCTCTGGTTGTAATTCCTTGAAAGGTCACGTGGCCTTATGACATCATCACAACCATCCCATAGGACGGAACAAACTGCTCAGCGTGGCAAGTGACATTTTTATTATTGGTGGGGAGTGTTCACGTGACCTTGCGACGTCATTACAACCTCGCCACGATGGAACACGGCAACATGCCCACCGGGTTGTGAGATACCTGTTCCCCGCGCTATGAAAACAATTTTAAAAAGTTCATTTCGATTGCCACATACCTGCCCATTGTGGCAGCAGGCATTGACAGTATCGAAGATGCATGAATCTTCGGTGCTATCTTTCGATGCATTTTGTGCATTGGTATTAGGTATCTCTTGCCGAAAAAATGAAAGTATCGGCATCGAAAATGCATTTTAAGTGTATCGTGCATTTTAATGGTGCTCGATAGAAAGAAAAATCCCACAGATTGGGAGGCTTCTGTGAGTCAGACTTGGGGGCCGGCGACGCTCGCTCAGGCGGTGGCGCACTGAAAAAATTGCGGTCGGTTGAGGGACGGTATACAGCGCTCCGTCGCAGTAAAGGCGGATTCAGGATTCACACTTGGGGAGTTTACAAGAGCCCGACAAAAGTCTGGTCGAGTAGGGTGTCGGGCTGGGTTAGCGCTTTCTCTCCCATCTGGTCTGGCGGCGCTGCGCAAGCCTGGGCGTTCCTCCTCCTCTTCTAGCGTTCGCGCGTGGCTTGCATGCTCGACGCTAGGGATAGCGGCGATCTCTGCCCGACAGAAAACGGGTTCATTAAAACGCGGCCGGGGCTGACATGTGGCGCGCCCCGCTCCACGCACAAAGTCGGCCTCATCTATACGAGGCTACTGGCGAGTCGCAAATGTTGCGCGACCGATTCCGGCCAATTAGTTACGGTTTCCGAAGGATTGGAAAAGGGGCGCAACAGTGTGGCTGGCGGTCAACGGTTTGTCAGGACTCCAGGGCCATTACATTTGTGCATGCAAACCGAAAAACGTCCCTCGACCCGACACCGTCCCTAAACCGCTGGCGACAGCGGCTGACGTCCCGTTCACCACAGAAGTTTCGACAAGGCGAGCCAGCCGGTTTTGCCGAGATCGCTGTTTGCTCCGCATGTTGTAACTAATTTAATCACTTTTTTGGATTTTGTCTTTTGGGTAAGAGTTTTTAATACCGTTAAAGTTGAAGGGGGTTGCACGCAGTAAAGAACCAATCGTGTTGAGGCTTGCTGCTATTGGATGCTTCCTGAATGTGAGACGGACTCCCGAGGGTTTGAAATCGAGTCCTGAAGCCCAATGGTTGGTTTATAGGGGCTTAACGTCCCGAAGCAACTCAGGCTATGAGAGACACCGTAGTGAAGGGCTCCGGAAATTTCGACCACCTGGGGTTCTTTAACGTGCACTGACATCGCACCGTACACGGGCCTCTAGAATTTTGCCTCCATCGAAATTCGACCGCCGCGGCCGGGATCGAACCCGCGTCTTTCGGGCCGGCAGCAAAGCGCCATAACCACTCAGGCACCGCGGCGGCTGGGAGGCCAATCCGTCGCCCTGGGCTTGGTTTAGACGTTCTGCACCTTCGGCGGTGCCGAGGAGGAAATATTTCTCTCTTAGCCACTTCTGTTTTATTTGTCACTCTGTTTAACATGCTGTACATTCTGTAGATCTCCTTTACATAAACTGGCGTTCATTTTTTCTTTGCATCCCGTCGTTGCAAGTCGTCATTACACCGTCACCGACGGAGCACTTCAGGTGCAAGGAGCTTTCCAGTCAACTACCGTCTCCGATGGCGCACCCCTGGTGCAAGGAGAAGAACCATCATAACTTTGCTGGGAGAATTTCGCCTTCATGCTCAGTAGTTTAAAGGCAATTTGTTGTTAACTTTGTAAGCAGGATAACGGTCCCGCACTCTTCCACACGCGCGTCAATCGGGTCATCAACTCCGCCAGCATCAAATACGTCAGCTCTCGCATTCCTTTCGTTTGGAAGAGCAACGCTACAAGCCGCAGTTCTCAAGAGATGCTATTGAAACTTCAGTTTCTTGAATTTACCTCGAGGATCCTCGAGTCGACTTGGCTATGCCCAATTCTTACCGGTTGATAAAAGGTGCCTTTACAAAATAACACGGAAACCTGCTTCTTTGCTCCTACCTACAGATATGTTTTTTTTTCATTTACTTCGCTTAATGCAAGGCCCCATCGCGGGCCACTTTCAGACTGGTGGTCTTCGGAAATACTGTTACTTACTGCCGTTAAGTGAAAAAGAAAAAAATCACAAGGAGGCCTGACAAAAACAAATGTACAGCCATGATAAAGACGCTCGCTAGCATGTTGAGTAGCTCAAGCTGACCACATCTCACCGCTTTTTGTCGTTGGATGCGCACGCAGAGACTGGAGTCTAACCGCGATGCGGCATAAATTGCAAAGATTATGCCGTGAACCGTGTCTGCCTCCAACGCATCGGCCTTTCAGACAGCGGACAAACGCGTTGTGGTTAGCGGGAGACACTGTCGAGTCGCGAACATCGCGCCACAGATTTCAGCCATAGGAAAGTGGAGAGGGGGCGCATCAATTAAACCGGTCGCGCGACCTCCGCGACTCGCCAGTGCGAACGCTCCTTTAGCTCCACGATTCAAGGCAACTGCGCGCAGTTGACACTGCCAACAGCCCAGCGTTGTCCGCGCGCCAGCCGCTGATTGTGGCGTTTTCCGAGTTCGTGATTTTATTCCCGCTCCCCGTGGTTCGGCCTATAGTTTTGATACGTCTCGTGTACTCTGCTTACTTCTCTCCAACACCTGTGGCCTCGGAGAAACGGCAGGAAGCCAGTCAGTTTCCTACGCTGTGTCCTGTTCTGCGGCAGCTGGAAAGCTATTCGCTAGTGTGCAAGTTTTTTCGGGGCTGTTCCCAGCGCTTTTCAGCCGGAGGGTTAGTTCTGCCTGGTATTTGCTGGCAACGCATGGGCGGGCAGTCGTTGACCAGCAGCATCGTCGCGTGCCATTCAGTGTGATGACGATAATGATCACCCATTTTTTTTGCAAACGACACAGGGCTCTCTCTTCTCTGTTTCATACATCAGGTACAACGCTGTGAAATGTACAGAAGTAGTCCTGACGGGGAAATAAAGAGAGCCTTGTTACTCCGCGCTTCTTCTGTGCCCGAGTGGTCTATGATGCGAAAAAGCGACAGCGTGTTGAAAGCAATAACAGTGCATTAAATACAGATCATGAAAAATGTGTCGTTTGGTAAGCATGCAGGGAATACATTTACTGTGTTTCGCTCACCACAAATTATGTAGTACGTTTTGGTCGCGGATGCAGGAGCGCGAAAAAGAACGACAGAGGGAAACTTTTTTAGGGAAGGAATCGGTATCGTTTAGGCAAATTTATGGATATCAGGAAATATGTGAGGCCTCATGTGGCAGAGGGTCAAAAAGTTCGTGTGCGATCAGCAGTTATGTTTGAGAGAGAGGGAAACTTTATTAAGGAAGAAATCTGGTGTTCGCTTTGGCAATGGTATAGACACCGAAATACGTGTGGCCTCGTGAGGTAGAGGTCAGAACAGTTCGTGTGTGATCAGGAGTAATGTTTGAGAAAGGGAAACGGCATTATGGAAGGAATCATGGGATCGCTCTGGCAATGGTATATACGTTAAAGAAATGCGTGTGGCCTCAAGTGGTAGAAGGTAAAACAGTTCGTGTGCCATCAGCGCGTATATTTGAGGGAGCGGGAATCTTTATTAAGGAAGGAATCGGGATCGCTTTCGAAATCGTATAGACATAAGGAAATGTGTGTGGCCTCATGTGGTAGAGGGTCAGACAGTTCGTGCACGATCAGCAGATATGCTTGAGAGAGATGGGAACTTTATTAAGGAAGGAATCTGGGGATCGCATTGGCAATGGTATAGACATAAAGAAATACGTGTGGCCTCTTGTGATAGAGGGTCATACAGTTTGTGTGCGATGAGCAGATATATTTGACAAAGAGGGAAACATTATTAAGGAAGCTGGGGATCGCTTTGGCAATGATATGGAAATATGGACATGCGTGTGGCCTCATGTTGTACAGGGTGAAACAGTTCTTGTGCGATCAGCGTATGTATTTGTGAGATAGAGAAACTTTGTTCTGGAAGGATTCTGGGGATTGCATTGTAAATGGTATAGACTGACGGAAATACAAATGGCATCATGTGGTAGAGGGTCAAAAAGTTAGTGTGCGATCAGCAGATATGTTTTAGACAGAGGGCAACTATTAAGGAAGGAATCTGGGGATTCTTTTGGCAGTGTAATAGACATAAGGAAGTACGTGTGGCAGCTTGTGGTAGATGGTGAAACAATTCGTGTGCGAGCAGCAGGTATATTTGAGAGAGAGGGAAACTTTATTAAGGAAGGAATCTGGGGATCGCTTTGGCAATGATATAGACATAAGGAAATGCGTGTGGGCTCATGTGGTAGAGGGTCAAACAGTTCGTGCGCGATCAGCAGATATGTTTGAGAGAGAGGGAAACTTTATTAAGGAAGGAATGTGCGGTTTGATTTGGCAATTGCATAGGCATAAGGTAATACGTGTGGCCTCATTGGTAGATGGGGAAACAGTCCGTGTGCGATCAGGAGATATGTTTGAGAGAGAAGGAAACTTTATTGAGGATGGAATCTTATGATCACATTGGCAATGGTATAGGCATAAGGAAATCGGTGTCGCCACATGTGGCAGAGGGTCAAACAGTTCGTGTGCGATCAGCGGATATGTTTGAGAGAGAGGGAAACGTTATTAAGGTAGGAATCTCGGAATCGCTTTGGAAATGGTATAAACATAAGGATATACGTTTGGCCTCATGTGGTAGAGGGTGAAACATTTCGTGAGCGATCTGCAGATATTTTTGAAAGAGAAGGAATCTTTATTAAGGAAGCAATCAGAGGATCGCACTGGCAATGGTATAGACATAAGGAAATACGTGCCGCCTCATGTGGTATAGGGTCAAACAGTTCGTGTGCGATCACCAGGTATATTTGAGAGAGAGAGGAACTTTAAGGAAAGAATCTGGGAATCGCTTTGGCAAAGATATAAACATAAGAAAATGCTTGTGGCTTCATGTTTTAGAGCGTGAAACAGTTCTTGCGTGATCAGCAGATATTTTTGAGAAAGAGGGAGTCTTTATTGAGCAAGGAATCTGGGGATAGCTGTAGCAATGGTATAGACATAAGGAAATATGTGTGACCTCATGTGGTATATGTTCAAACAGTTCGTGTGCAATCAGCAGATATGTTTGAGAGAGAGAGAGAGAGAAACTTTATTAAGGCCGGAATCGGGATTGCTTTGGCAATGGTATAGACAAGAAAATACGGGTGGCCTCATGTGGTAGAGGGCCAAACAGTTCATGTGCGATCAGCAGACATTTTTGGTACAGAGGGAAACTCTTATGGAAGGAATCGGGGGGTCGGTTCGGCAAATTTATAGATAATAGGAGGTACGTGAGGCCTTTTGTCGTAGAGGGTCAAACAGTTAACTTGCGATCAGCGGATATAATTGAGAAAGTGGGAATCTTTATTAAAGAAGGAGTCTGGGGATCACTTTGGCAATTGTATAGACATAAGGATATAAGTGTAGCGCCAAGTGGTAGAGGCCCAAGCAGTTCGTGTGCAATCATCAGATATTTTTGAGACAGAGGGAAACTCTTAAGGAAAAAATCGGGGGTCGGTTAGGCAAATTTATGTATATAAGGAGATACGTGAGGCCTCTTGTTGTAGATGGTCAAATAGTTCCTGTGTGATCAGTGGATATATTTGAGAGCGAGGGAAACTTCAATGAACGTATGTGGGGATCGATTTGGCAGTGGTGTACACGCAAGGAAATAGGTGTGGCCTCATGTGTTAGCCTGTCAAACAGTTCGTGTGCGATCAGGATATATGTTTGAGAGAGAAGGAAACTTTATTAAGAAATGTGCGGTTTTCTTTGGCAATAGTGCAGGCATAAGGAAATACGTGTCGCCTCATGTGGTCGAGGGTCAAACACGAATCAGCGGGTGTATTTGAGAGAGAGGGAAACTTTATTTTAGAAGTAATCTAGGAATCGCTTTAGCAATAGTATCGAGATAAGGAAATACGTGTGGCCTCATGTGGTAGAGGGTCAAACAGTCCGTGTGCGATCAGAAGATATGTTTGAGACAGAGGGAAACTCTTAAGGAAAGAATCGGGGTCGGTTAATCAAATTTATGGATATAAGGAGATACGTGAGGCCCCTTGTAGATGGTCAAACAGTTCATGTGTGATCAGTGGTATATTTGAGAGAGAGGGAAACTTTAATCATCGAATCTGGGGATCGATTTGGCAGTGGTGTTTACACAAGGAAATAGGTGTGGCCTCATGTGATAGAGGGTCAAACAGTTCGTGTGCGATCAGGACATATGTTTGAGAGAGAAGGATACTTTATTAAGGAATGTGCGGTTTGCTTTGGGAATAGTGTAGGCATAAGAAAATACGTGTCGCCTCATGTGGTCGAGGGCCAAACAGTTCGTGTGCGATCAGTTTGTATATTTAAGAGAACGGGAAATTTTATTATGTAAGGAATCTCGGAATCGCTTTGGCAATAGTATCGTGATTAGGAAATCCGTGTGGCCTCATGTGGTAGAGGTTCAAAAAGTTCGTGTGCGATCAGCAGATATATTTGACAGAAAGGGAAACTTTATTAAGGAAGCTGGGGATCGATTTGGGAATGGCATGTACATATGGAAATGCGTGTGCCCGCTTGTGGTAGAGGGTCAAACAGTTCGTGTGCGATCAGCGTATATATTCGAGAGAGTGGGAACCTTTCATAAGGAAGTAATCGGCATGGCTTGGCAATGGTATGGGCATAAGGAAATGTATGTGGCCTCATGTGGTAGAGGTTCAGACAGTTCGTGTGCGATCAGCAGATATGTTTGAGGGTGAGGGATGCATTATAAAGGAAGAAATGTGGGGATCGCTTTGGCAATGATATAGACATAAGGAAATACTTGTCGCCTCGTTGTGGTAGAGGGTCAAACAGTTCGTTTGCGATCAGCGGGTATATTTGAGATAGAGGGAATCTTTACTAAGGGAGGAATCAGGGGAGCGCTTTGGCAATGATATAGACATAAGAAAATGAAAGTGGCCTCATGTGGTAGAGGTTTAAGCACTACGTGCACGATCAGCAGATATCTTTGAGAGAGAGCGAAGCTTTATTGAGAAAGAAATCTGGGGATCGTTTTGGCAATGGTATAGACATAAGGAAATATGTGTGGCCTCATGTGGTTTAAGGTCAAACACTTCGTGCGCGATAAAGATATATTTTTGAGACAGAGGGAATCTTTTTTAGGGATGGAATCTTTGGATATGTTAGGCAAATTTATGGATATGAGGGAATACGCGCGACCTCATATTATAGAGGGTCAAACAGTTTGTGTGCGATCAGAAGTTATGTTTGAGAGAGAGGGAAACTTTATTAAGGAAGGAATCTGGTGATCGCTTTGGCAATGGTATAGACGTACCGAAATACGTGTGGCCTCATGAGGTAGATGTTCAAACAGTTCGTGTGTGATCAGTAGTTATGTTTCAGAGAGGGAAACGGCATTAAGGAGGGGATCGGGATCGCTTCGGCAGTGCTATAGACAAGGAACTGCGTGTGGCCTCCTGTGATACAGGGTCAAACAGTTTGTGAGCGGTGAGAAGTTATGCTTGAGAGAGAGGGGAACTTTATTAAGGAAGGAATCTGGGGATCGTTTTGGCAATGGTATAGACAAAGAAATACGTGTGGCCTCATGTGATAGAGGGTCAAACATTTCGAGTGTGATCAGCGGATATATTTGTGAGGGAGGGAAACTTTAAGGAAGGAATCTGGAGATCGATCTGGGAATGTTATAGACATACGGAAATACGTATGGCCTCATGTGGTACTGGGTCAAACAGTTCGCGTGCGACCAGCTGATATATTTGAGAACGAGGGCAACTTTATTAAGGAAGAAATCTGGGATTCGCTTTGGCAACGTTATAGGCATAAGGAAGTGGGTGTGTCCTCATGTGGTTGATGGAGAAACAGTTTGTGTGCGATGAGCAGGTATGTTTGAGGGAGAGGCAAACTTTAATAAAGAAATCTGAAGATTGCATTGGGAATGTTATAGACATACGGAAATACGTATGACTTGATATGGTACTGGGTCAAACAGTTTGTGTGCGATCAGCAGATATATTTGAGAGCGAGGCAAACTTCATTACGGAAGAAATCTGGAGATCGCTTTGGCAATGGTATAGAGATAAAGAGGTACGTGTGGCACTTTTGGTAGACGGTGAAACAGTTCGTGTGCAGGCAGCAGGTATACTTGAGAGGAGGAATCTTTATTAACGGAGGAATATGGGAATCGCTTTGGCAATGGCATAGACATAAGGAAATACGTGTGGCCTCTTTTGGCAGAGGGTCAAACAGTTCGTTTTCGATCAGCGGGTATATTTGAGATAGACGGAATCTTTATTAATGAAAGACTCTGGGGATCGCGTTGCCAACGGTATACTCGTAAGGAAGTACGTGTGGCCTCATGCGGTAGACGGTCAAACAGTTCATGTGCGATCAGCAGTTATGTTTGAGGGAGAGGGAAACTTTATAAGGAAGGAATCTGGGCATCGCTTTGGCAATACTATAGACATAACGAAATACGTATGGCCTCATGTGGTAGAGTGTCAGACACTTCGTGTGCGATCAGCAGATATGTTTCAAAGAGAACGAATCTTTATTAAGAAAGAAATCTGGGGTTCGCTTCGGCAATGGTATAGGCATAAGGAAGTGGGTGTGGCCTCATGCGGTAGATGGTGAGACAGTTCGTGTGCGACCCGCAGATATATTTAGGAGGGAAACTTTATTAAGGAAGGAATCTGGGGATCGCTTTGGGAATAGTATAGACAAAAAATACGTGTCGCTTCATGAGGTAGCGTGTCATACCGTTCATGTGCGATGAGCGGATATATTTATGAGAGCTAGGTAATCTTTATTAACGGAGGAATCTGGGGATCGCTTCGGCAATAATATAAACGTAAGGAAATACGTGTGGCCTCAGGATGTATAGGGTCGAACTGCTCGTGTGCGATCAGCGGATATATGTGAGAGAGAGGAAAACTTTATTATGGAAGGAATCTGGGGATCGCATTGAGAATTTATAGACATACGGGAATACATGTGCCCTCATGTGGTACTGGGTCAAACAGTTCGTGTGCGATCAGCAGATATATTTGAGAGGGATACTTTATTAAGGAAGGAATCTGGATATCGCTTTGGCAATGGTATAGACATAAGGAAATAGGTGTGGCGTCATGTGGTATAGTGTCAAACACTTCGTGGGCGATCAGCATATATGTTTGAGAGAGAGGATGCTTTATTAAGTAACGTATCTGTGGATCGTTTTGGCAGTGGTTTACACATACGTAATTGCGTACGGCCTCATGTGGTAGAGGGTCGATCGGTTCGTGTGCGATCAGCAGATATATTTGAGTGAGAGGGAAACTCTAATAAGGAAGAAATCTGGTGTCGCATTGACATTGGTATGGGCATAAGGAAATACGTGTCGTCGCTTACGTGATAGAGGGTCAAAGAGTTCGTGTGCGATCAGCGGGTATATTTGAGAAAGAGGGATTCATTATTGCACTTCGTGTGCGATCAGCAGATGTATTTTAGAGAGGGGAAACTTTAATAAGTAAGTATTCGGCATGGCTTTGGCAATAGTATAGACAGAAGGAAATGTGTGTGGCCTCATGTGGTAGAGGGTCAGACAGTTGGTGTGCAATAAGCAGATATGTTTGATGGATAGGGAAACTTTATTAAGGAAGGAGTGTGGGGATCGCTTTCGCAATGATATAGACATAAGGAAATACTTCTCGCCTAATGTGGCAGAGGGTGAAACAATTCTTGTGCGATCAGCAGATCTATTTGAGAGAGAGGTAAACTTTATCAGGGAAGCAATCTGGGGATCGCATTGGCATTGGTGTAGAGATAAGGAAATACGTGTCGCTTTATGTGGTAGAGGGTCAAACAGCTCGTGTGCGATCAGCGGGTATATTTGAGAGAGAGGAAATCTTTATTACAGTTCGTGTGTGATCAGCGGATGTATTTGAACGAAGGGAAACTTTAATAAGGAAGTAATCGGCATGGCTTTTGCAATGGTATAGACATAAGGAAGTGTGTGTGGCCTATTGTGGTAGATGGTCAGACAGTTCGCGTGCGATGAGCAGATATGTTTGAGGGAGAGGGAAACTTTATTAAGGAAGGAATGTGGGGATCGCTTCGGCAATGGTATAGACATAAGGAAATGTGCGTGGCCTCATGTGGCAGGGGGTCAAACAGTTTGTGTGCGTTCAGCAGATGTGCTTAAGAGAGAGGGAATCTTTATTATGAAAGGAATCTAGGGATCGCTTTGGCAATAGTATACACATAAAGAAATGCGTGTGGCCTCATGTGGTGGAGGATCAAACAGTTGGTGTGCGATCAGCAGATATTTCTGAGACAGGGAAACTTTGTTAAGGAAGGAATCTGAGGATCGGTTTGGAAATCGTATAGATATAAGGAAATACGTGAGGCTTCATGTGGTAGGGGGTCAAGAATTTGGAGTGAGATCAGCGGATATATTTGAGAAGGAGGGAATCTTTATGAAAGGAGGAATATGGCGATTGGTTTGGCAATGGTACACCACTTAGTAGATACCGCAAACCATACGCCCTTATCACTTGCCACATGGTCATCAGTTAATTCCCTAAAGTTAAACAAAGAGAACTAAAGTGGTACTCTTCCTTTCTAAAAGGAGACAAGTATTTCACCGACTTTCGCTATACCTCAGCGGCACTGTAATCGAGTACGTGGACACCTTTACTCATTGGGTTTGACTTTCAGCTGTACGATGAGATGGGATGCACTTGTTAGTAACCTTGCATCAGCACTTTCTAGAATCGTCTTAATTACGTTGCGTAACAGGCATACATTATCTATCAAAATTAAAATTACTTTGTTTTTGGCATTTTTTCTATTCCCCCCAAAGCTACTGTTTCCTCGTCTGGGGAAACGCAACGGTATATAACGTCCTAAAGGTATGAACATTGCAAAAGAAAATGCTTCGTGCAATTTTCAACGGTTCGTATGATTCGCTACTCGTCACATTTACCTACATTTTAATTTTGTACCAGTCAACAAATTATTTAACTACAGATTTGCATGTTTTTAGAAAACGGATTAAAAGGGTGATTCATTTATTTCTCGAATTGTACCAATTACATGTCGTCACTCATCGCACATCAGATTGCAGTGTAGGTCTGCACTACGGAAATGGAGAACCAACTATGGATTCTACTGTGGATTTTTTATGTTAAGCTATATCGTGATAAAGTTCCTCAATACCTCATTCAGTGACCAAGTGAATTTTCTGTCTTCTGTCTTCTGGAAAAGCTTTATCCAATAATCTGTGCTACAGTGATGCCAAGTGTCTGTGTGTACTTTGTAACTCTGGGTTATATCTTCATTGTCTTTTCGTTATAATTATTGCTGCAATTCCTAGATACCTGTGTCGGTCAAGCTAGTTCTTCATAAGCGCACTTGCATTCACTTTTTAGCAGTGGTTGTTTTTGCCTCGTGCCAACTGCTGAGTTGTAAGGGTGGTGATGCCCGTAAAGAGGTGTCATTCACTGTTTTTTCGGTGTCGTGAAAGTTTGCATGTACAAACCTTGCATCCCCAGTTTGCATGTACAACCTGAAATAAAGATTGATTGATCGACTCTGCCCAAGGACCGTGCCCACGAAGCGTGCTGCTTGGCAGGGAAGGGAGAGAACAGGAGGCAAAGACACTATAAATGAGCCATCAAGGCAGAAATCTGGGCTAGTTGGTATGTCATCATTAAATTAAAGACTAGCGCATATAACTAGGACACATACATAGAAAAAGACATGGATTATTATGTCGTGCTGTCTTCTATGTCTGTGTCCTAAATGTATGCGCTAGTCTTTTAATTATTTATAACAGAACGCCCGTCTACCTCATCGAGGGGGTGCGTTCGTTCCGGTTCTGGGGGGTTTGTCGTCCGGTTCGGTTACATTCTAGTTCACTGTAGTTCCGTTGCTACTCGATCGCACGCGGGAGCACATCCTCCTCTCAGTAAGTATATCCTGGCTCTACTTATATCGTGGCCTAACAGAACTAGGCCGTCATCAATTTTTTTCACCCTATATTATTAAACACAACTGCTAGAAAGTGATGCGACTGGCGTGACTCCACCACGAGGCACATTTATCACGTTCTCGTTCGATTAATGAAAACACTAAACGTGAGCGCTTGCAGCTGCATGAACAATCAAAGCGCACTCCGTCCTCCTCAATACGGCAGTTTATATTAGCATAAGATTTGTAATACTTCTGTGTATTCAATATTCTTCAGCACACTGACTCTCCGCTAAATGTAAATTTGACTTAGGACTACATTTTCGTGGAAGTACTGTTTATGAAGTTGTTCTTTCGCAGTCGAGCGAGGTAAAGATTGCGGTGATTTAGGTAAAGATGATTTCCAAGTAAGTGAGTGGCTGCGAAAATGCTTTGAATTTTTCTTTAACGGGCGTTCCGCATTTTTTTAGCAGGTTTCGGGCCGAAAATATTAAGCTTAATTTAATTGGCTCATTACAAATTTCACGAAAGCTTAAGAGAAAAATTTTCTTTTCTAGTTTTTTCGTTAACCATTTCAACTAATGGGCAGAAGTGAGCCTGGCCAAGGGTTTAATTGGCTTAAAATTTTGGGGTGATTGCTGGTGCCAACGGAAGAGTTTATTAAGTGGCGGAAAGACGATATTTTCTTGATAACTCATCTACGCTAATCCCTAAAAAACAAGGAATGCTTCAGGTGCCTGTGATAATAATAATAGTAATAATAATAATAATAATAATGGCGCAGGAAATGGCGCAGTATCTGTCATATATTGTTGGACACCTGAACCGCGCCGTAAGGGATGGGATAAGGGAGGGAGTGAAAGAAGAAAGGAAGAAAGAGGTGCCGTAGTGGAGGGTGCCGGAATAATTTCGACCAGCAGGGGATTTTTAACGTGCACTGACATCGCACAGCACACGGGCGCCTTAGGGTTTTGCCTCCATAAAAACGCAGCCGTCGCGGTCGGGTTCGACCTCGCGAACTCCGGATCAGTAGCCGAGCACCTAACCACTGAGCCACCTCGGCGGGTCGGATGCCCGTGCTGAATCTATATTCATCACGGTAAAGCGCTATCAGAAATGATGTATTCATTCCGTGACTAAGTGAGTGTCAGGGAAACGATTCGTAATATATATTATAAACTACGGAGTTAAAGAATCTGATGTCATTTTAAAACACCATTCAATGCAGTTATCATAACAACTTGCCCTACGACAAGTTAGAACTCGCTCGCTTTTTCTGTGACTCGCTCTTCGGGTGGCATTAGATCTGGGAATCGCGGTAGAGTTGGGCACTGTCGCGAGGGTGGAACGAGTGCCTTAATCGCTCTTAAGATTAACATCCTTTATCATCCCCAGACAGAAGACAGTATAAGGTCGTTAAAGCTACTATGCTAAAGCTCTGCGGCACACAGGAGAGAGACTGCCGTACACGCTACGAAAATCAACATGTTTTCTATTCTGCACCAGGTCAGAAGCACGCGTGTTTACTAGCAAAAAAAAAAAATAACCTAGACGATGCAAACGTTTTTTGCGGAAACCCACACTCAGATTCAGAAATTAAAATGGCTATAATAGACGTAATCCGCAAGTCAACAGACGCGAATTGAACAGACAAAGCATGCCATCAAAAGGAAGAGAGAGAGAGAGAAAAACATTTATTGAAATCTCAATGAGATTAGCGGTGGGCCGTCGTCTACATCGTTGATGTCTGGCCTCTTCGCAAGGTCGGGCCCCTATTCCAGGGCTCCGCTGAGCCTTGCTGCTTCACATGCGTGCTGCGCAAGGGCCCTTTGGGCTGTGAGCTCGCTGCTGGTGAGCAGACCCTCCCATTGCTCCGCACTCGGGATTTTGAGTTTGTGGAATGCATAATTGCGTTTGCGCTCCCATGTAATGTATAGCGTGGGGGTTGCCCCGCACCACGGGCATGTGTCCCTGAATTGTGTAGGGTAAATTTTGTGTAGAATGTATAGGTTGAAGAATGTTCCTGTTTGCAGTCTCCGCCAGTTCACTGCTCCTTGTTGTGCTAATGAGTTGTGTGGCGGAGGGTACTTGAGCCTCTGTCCTGTGTAGCAATTCAGCAGCTCCGCATATACTGGCTCCACTATGGTAGGGTTCTCTAGGGTCTCCAACAGCTCAGCTCGGAACGTGATCTCGCAAACTAATCTGTCCACCCTTGAGTTTCCCTCTATCCACGTGTGTGCCGGTATCCAGAGTATCTTGTGGGTTACTTTTTGGCTAGGGGGCCCTGTTTCGAGGAGGATTCTTAGGGCCGCCTTGCAGACTCTACCTTGCGCGTAGTTCCTGCATGTGGATTTCGAGTCTGTTAATATGATCAGTGATTTGTTTCTCCGATAGCCTTTGGCCGCCGCTAGTACAAAGGCGACTTCCTACCCCTCTGCTACCGTGTGGCCCGTAGGGTTGCGTATGTGATCTGTTTGCCGGCGTAATCCACGACTGCTGCGGCGGCATTGATTATTCTTGTGCGTTTATCCCACGGATAAAGCGCTGCGTCCGTGTACACTGCGTTTTATAGTTTAGCCATATGGCGTTCCACATAATCTGCCCGTGCCTGTCTTCTTGCCGCGTGGAGATTCGGGTCCATGTTCTTTGCTATAGGACAGACTTGGAGGGTTTTACGGATGTTGTCGGGGATATCGGCGGATCGATCAAAAGGCCCTTCCATGTCGTAACCTAACCTCTTTAGGAGTGCTCGGCTGGCTGCTGATGTTCGGAGTCTGGAATTCTGCGTCTTGAGCTGTGCTTCCGCTATTTCGCTGAAGGTGTTGCTGAGCCCCATCTGCAGCAGCTTGTCGTATGGCGTGTTTCTAGGCAGGTGTAGCGCCGTCTTGTATGCTTTTCTTAAGAGCGTGTCAGCTTGTTTCCTTTCCTTCTTGTTCATGGGGTGGTACGGGACCGAGTAGGTAGCTCTGCTGACCACCAAACTTCTGACCAGTTTTATCTTATCAGCTTCTTTCATTCCGTATCTTCTTTGGGGGACCCTGGTTATCTTACGACTCACCTGCTCCGTTGACTTTTGGAGCAGGCTGATCGTGTGGCTGCATTTATTACTTCCTTGGATCCACATGCCCAAGACTCGTATCATGTTTATCTCTGGTATGTTTTGTCCCTCGAGCTTCACTTCTAGCTCTGCTTGGGTGGGGCGTCTTCCTACTCTCAGGAGCTCGGATTTCTCCGTGGCGCAGGCTAGTCCCCTTTTTTTTTAACATAATCTTCCACGCACCTTGCTGCTTCTTGCAGTTTCTCTTGTTTTTCTCCCAAGGAACCTTGGTTGGTGAAGCGACGCACAATGATCAGCGAATTAAGCAAGATTATCAGCTTCCTGATGATCTCGCCAGAATATTTAAGTATGCACACTAGTTTAGGTACCACAAAATGCACAAGACTTCGCCGAGGACGGTGTGCTTTATCGGAACAAAGTCCTTAAGGGTGATGTTGTGGATCCACTTTTTTCTTCGGCTGATGTCATTTCTTTCCTTGAGCAATCGCGAAGAGCACGACGCCATTTTCACTCCTGCTTGTGCACTGAAAAGCGCCGCACCCGGACATAACGCGGCACTAAAAGTAGAGTTCGAATAGTCAGCGCGTAACTCAACGGAGCTGGAGCAGCTGCAGAGGCAGACGGCCTGCGCATGGCGCCGACGAAGAACACAAACACACGAAAACGATCCTTTCCCCCGCGTTGTCTGCGCGCCGGTGAGAGGGACCAATGATCGTTCAAAAAAGCGCCCAATGGAGAGTCTTGCGAGGAGGATGTGCGAGAGTCCGCAGCGCGGCGGCAAAGTTCACAGAAATGCGCTACTTTCAATATCAAAGGGTTTTAACCGCTCCTGCGTGCCCGTCTCCTGGCCGAATGCATTAAAAACGTTACCGATGTCTATTGTATTCCATTTCCCATTTGATTAAAATGACATTGAAGTTGCCAGTGAAAGGGATACAGCTTGTTGTCGAGGTTGATATCGAGGGGATATAACAATTTGTTCTTTATTTCCCCATTCTTACAATTAAGAGGATAGTCGATCAATACCCCCCGGGATGGCTCAGTGGTTAAGGCGCTCGGCTACTGATCCGAAGTTCCCGGGTTCGAACCCGACCGCGGCGGCTGCGTTTTTATGGAGGCAAAACGCTAAGGCGCCCGTGTGCTGAGCGATGTCAGTGCACGTTAAAGATCCCCAGGTGGTCGAAATTATTCCGGAGCCCTCCACTACGGCACCTCTTTCTTCCTTGTTTCTTTGACTCCCTATTTATCACTTTCTTTACGGCGTGGTTCAGGTGTCCGCCGATATATGAGAAAGATACTGCGCCATTTCCTTTCCCCCAAAATCAATTATTATTATTATAGTTGATCAAATCACCTGGCCGACAAGTTGAATATCGCGCGCGAGTGGGTAACATAGCGCGGAAATTATTCGTGTAACATTCTGTTATGCCTCTCTAGATTATAAACGCACAAGTCATTGTGGTCTATCATAGTTACCATTCAAGATATGGGCCGCTTACACATGAAGGTTTTGCGTGCGAGCATACGCTATATTAGGGCACGGCGCCCTGAGGTATCATTCCGCGGTCTTACCACTACATAATCCACTAAGCCACGGCTACTTGTTACCATAGTACATAAACAGACACACACAGTGGCACCGGGTAGACTGCTGCTGGGGTTGAGATAATTTTTTAAACTTAGAGCGAGAGTTACTACGGTAGTTAAGGCGCATCGCACTTGCTGACATGTATTGGCCTGTTATTTCAATATTGTAACATGCGCATTTTTCAATGAATAGCAGCCTCTACGCACGCTTCATATCGCTCGATAGCGTATAATATACAGCTCGAACGGTCGAAAATCCGTCGGCGTCGTAGTAGTAGTAGATCCTTACGGCGCGGTTCGGGTGTCCACCGAGATTTGCGAGACAGGCGTCATTTCCTTTCCTTAAAACGAATTTCGATTCCATTTTGCTTCCCTTACGGCGTTTACTCTGCTGCGGTGGCTCAGTGGTTAGAGCGCTCGGCTACTGATTCGAGGTTCCCGGGTTCTAACCCGACCGCGGCGGCTTCGTTTCGATGGGGCGGAACGCAAGAGGCGCCCGTGAGCTTTGCAATGTCAGTGCAGGTTCAAGATCCCCATGTAGTCGAAATTATTCCGCAGTCCTTCACTACGGCACATATTCCTTGCTTTCTTCGTTCACTCCCTTCTTTATCCCTTCCCTTACAGCGCGGTTCAGGTGTTCACCGATATGTGAGACAGATACTGCTCTATTTCCTTTCCCCAAAAACTGATTTACATTTTCCCTTACGGCGCGGTTCGGGTTCCCACCAAGACAGGGGCATTTCCGTTCCTTAAACTGTCCAACGGGAAGGCGTCGCGCCGAACGGGCGATGGCGTTCCGTGGACTAGTAGGTAACGCAGCAACACGCTATCGCGTCCCACTCTTAAAGAGGAAGCTTAAGCGCCCTCCAATTTTTGCGCTTGTTCAAGCTTCACCGTGCTGACTGCGTCCGACAGTGCGACCATCATGTTCGCCGCTCCTTGTGCTTCTCTTGGTTGTGGACTGATGGCCCCACGCAACGGAGGTTTTTTTTTAGAGTGCCAACCGCTGGCGCCGCTCTGTAGCACGCTGGTTCATGGTGAGCGCAGCACAGAAATCAGAAAACAAAATGCAGATGCTTAAGCTGAATCTCTTCAACGCAGTCCACATGTGCACCGATTCTTGATAGCAAACTTTGCACGCTTAAAACATTTAAAATGAGGAATCACGTACTCTCCCATTCCTTAGAACTATGTCGAGCATTTCTGGTTTTAAATCGAGGAGGAAATACGGTGATAAATTTCTCTAGTATGTCTCATGGTCCGTGATTAAATGACAAGGTAATTCTACTAGAAAGGTAGTGAAAACTCAGAGAACGAAACTTTTGCGCTCGTCCCATATAAATGTACTCTATATCGCGGAGAAAATTCTTTACTACGCGTGAGCCGAAAATCCGATAGTGCCGTAGCTGGTGGCTTGAGACGACACTTGTAGAGGTGTAAGTCAGATTCATGTACACTAACGTTGAACTGTCAAACTAAACGATTGCTCGGAGTTATAGTTACGTCGATGTCGCTTTTCGCACTTCCTGAACGTGCTTATTTTTACCCACATATACGTCACAACTTCCTTAAACGAGAGGCCTGTATCAATAGCACAAATGAATACTAACTACTAATCTGCGTTCAAGGGTCCAAAAGCATTGATATGCATTGTTCTCTGCTCGAAGCCGTTTGGCACCCGGTCTTTCCGCTTTTGTTTGTCAAAAGAGAGGCCATCAGATTTCACTGGTAATGACAGTAGCCACGAGAAAGTCGCTCTTCATATTCAACATTTCGTAAGCACATTAGGCGTCTAATGTTTCAAGTTCCTTGTCACCTTTAAATTTTGCAAGACCGATAGCTACCGTCCTTTTGACCTTAGTTGGAAGAGCACTTATTTTATCGCTGCGCCGGTGAACTGCTTTCTGTTTGAGACACGAGTTCGCCCCAATGAAGTTTTCGAGTTGGAGGCAAGCTTTCTTGTCATCATTCTGGCCTGAGTAACGTCACCAGAACGTAACAGAAGCAAGTAGTACTAGCTGCATATGCTACCACAGATACTGGCGCGTACTGAGTATTGCATTTCCAGAAATTATGTATGCCCAATGAGTGACTTCAGCTACGATAAAGAGCGCCACTTTTTGTTGTTCACGTATGTCCAACATTTGCAAAAGTTCTCAGAATTTACAGTTGAATGTCCAATTCCCTCTGTTCTCTTAAATTCAGGGACTGTTATTATTATGTAAGCATCCCAAATCTCAATTTCTAGTTCCCTACATTCTAAGCTAAGCTAGCTGGTATAACGCTCATTGATGTGATGTTTATTAGTGCAGCCCAGTTAGGTTGTGGAAAACTTTTTGGGGAAAAATTTTAGGACTTCGTTTCCTGAATGACGTGAAGAAAGTTCGAGTTCTCGGGAGGTTTATCAAAAGCGATTACGAGGCTGCAGAAATGCAGGAGAATAGTGCAAAGCTGGTAGTCATCGACTCTCAGACAAGTCTTTTGGCTCGTGAAGGCCGAGTTTATTGAGACAGAGCACAGTTCCGAACTAATTTTGCTTAGCTGTCTGTTAGTTTATGCTTGCAGTTACTGTCAACAACTGACTTAGTTTTTTCGTTGTCATCGGGTCGGACGGGCGGTCCTAAAACGCCGCCAAACTTCAAAATGCCTTTCCAAGAGGAGTTCTTGTACGTCTCGTGCGTGCAACGTGCTCTGCTCCTGCGGCCAGTGTTGGGCTCCGTCTATAACCGTTCCTTTCGCGAATGACATGATGCGTTGTCCCGGTAGGCACCATGAATATTTAATGCCGCTGCTGTGCAAAATCAAAGAAGCTGCGCTTGAAATTTCATGAGCTATATATTTACTCTGCGCCATCCTTTAACCTTTGAAACATGCCATCCAAGTGTTGCACGTCGCATATCATTCTACACACTCATTAATAACTGCCGGAACACGAACTACAGGTTGATAGCCTTGCTTTTTAGCCAAATATAAGGGTAGAACGAGCTGACGTCTGTGCCAGAGGCAAACATTCTATCATACACAGTCGGGTTAAAGCAGAGAGCGCGCAAACGTTAATCCGTTGTTTCACATTTCTCCTATGGCAAAGGCGCTGACTATGCGGTCTTTGCGTAAAACGTAAGAGGTAAAATATAAAGGCTTGACGGTTACCACTGACGAAGGCCGAACTGGGAGCGAGAGTGCGTTCTCCTTCCGGGTGAAGGGTGGTGGGGTGGTGGGGCAGTGGCGACCCCACCGATGTGCGGCGGGAGGCGGAAACAGACCCCATTGAGAAGGCCGTAAAAAGAAAAGCGCGCTTTTTCTAGACTGGCCATGACTCACCAAACCGATTGAAAGGGAGGAACAGGTTATGGGCGAGTCAACCCCTAGAAGAACACAATGCTGAGCAGCACAGTAAGCAGCAGAAAAGGGTGGAGGTTGAAAGAGTAGGCCCTGTTGGGGATAGAGGTGATGTTACTAAACTTCACGCGCAGCGAATAAAGAGAAGACAGCGACGGAGCAGAGGCATAAGTAACAGGCTAGGAATTTTCTACCTATGGTTGGGGGGGAAATCCTTTGCCTGTTACTTATGACTCTGCTCTGACCCCCCTGCCTGTGTGCAGGGGGGTCGACGGGAAGTGGGAAGAACTTGACAACAATCTGCAGAAACAACACATAACAGCTGCAGGGAAGAAACCCCACCACAAAACAAAGGCTATATATGGGAAGGCATAAACCGTCTGGATGGAGAAAAGAGGCTGGTGGCCTAGGCTTTCTCGACAGAGTTGGTTCCGTATGAGAGAGGATTCCAGGAACATGCTAGGAACACATGTGGCTGACAGGAAATTTGGCCATCGACAAGACAACACTGGTCCTGGTTTACCTGTGGATAGAGCTAGGGGCGTATCAGAAAAAAAACACTTTTACTTTGATGTGCCTAAAGGCCGATATTGCTGCTATGAGCAGTATGCGAGTGTTTATTGTAGGTGACTTCAATGCCCAAATCGAGGATCTGGATGGCGTGATGAACAGAATGGGCAGATTGCTCTTGGACTGGTTCCAAAGACAAGACTTAGTGGTTTTCAATACCACAGACAAAGGTAGGGGGAAGAGCACTTGGACCATGCACAAGAAGACCAGCAGCATAGACTACTGCTTAATAGCACATGCCCTTCTGCCTCAGCTTCAAGAGATGGTGATTGATCACGCAGGCTCCCAAAGCACCGGAAGCGACCACAACAGTATTAATTTTCAGCAGCGCAAGGGACAAAGGACGAGCGCAAGGGTCTCGTCCTTTGTCCCTTGCGCTGCTAAAATACAATGTCGCCAACTTGTCCAAGCTTCTACAATATCACACCAGTTTTGTGCTGTCATTTGGAAGAGAGGGACATACGCATGTTGAAATGGCATACCCAGAACATCGGAATGATTTGAGGCCGGCAGAAATTGAAGACATTGTGGCACTGCTGGAGAGCGAAGCTGAGAGTGTAGATGTGCATTTTAATGAAGACTTTTAACTCTGGATAAAAAAGGCAATAGCTTCAGTGTAAACTAGCCGGCCAATCCAGAAGTACTCCCGAGAACATAAACCTAAATCATGGTGGGGCAAAGAGGTGTCATATCCCCCAAAGCAACGTAAAGCTGCTTGTAGAGAGCTTCGACATGCCACACTGTGGGCACACCTGAAATGATAGATAAGCTGTACGAGGCATACATTGAAGCGAAAAAGCTTTGGTACAACAGAAGATGCTGTGAGTTAGCAGAAAGCTCCTCCATGAAATTAAATCACCTGGCAGATGTGGCCCAGCGAAATTCTGGCCATATGTTCAAACCCTTCAGCCAGGAGATAAAGCTGACACGGCGACCCTGGGAGAACCGACCACGGGGGAGGAGTACGAGGAAGCAGCCTGCCTGGACTACATTGAATCGCATATGGCCCACCAGTTCCAATCCCTGATAAGCCATGATAGTGCAGCGCTACCACCCACAAGCCCACCTGGCGGATCTGGATGTGACACAGTCACAGAATTGGAGCTGAAGAGAGCACTGCGGCACATGGCGGGAAACTCGGCAGCAGGACTCGATGGCATACCACCATTGTTAATAAAACAAGGTAGAGAAAAGAACACGGGACCAGCTCAGGGACGCCTTGAACGATGTAATGACCACGGACACTGCTCCACCAAGGTGGTGGGGCTCACCGATACGGCTGGCCCTAAAAAGAGAGGAGGAGGCAAGGGCCTCTTGACAAGTTATAGACCTATGCAGTAACATCAGCTTTGTATCGCTTGTTTTGCCACATTCTGCGAGCTCGCATACAGAGATGGCGGAAGGTGCTCAAATTCTGGGTGAACTTCAAAATGGCTTTCGACCTAATCACCGACTGGAAGACAACCTTTTCGTTGTGACATCTTCCATTGAGATTGCCGCCAAAGAGAAGCGAGAGCTTGTACTGGGGTTTTCTGGATATAGCCCAGGCATACCACTCAGTGGAACACAATCGACTGTGGGAGGTCCTGGAGACACAGGCTATCTCGGAGCCACTACTACGCTTGTTGAGGCCTTATACACTGAAACTCAGGCTGTGATACACTGGAGGGCCTCAACCACCAGGCCAATCTACCTGTATATTGGACTGCGCCAGGGCTGCCCTATGCCGCCGATCCAGTTCAAGTTGTTTACCTCGAGGCTAGAGCGGCGCCTTGTTGAGTGCGGCGTAGGTTTCAACCTCACCTGCATGAAGGATGGCACCACTCGTACTCACAGGCTACCAGTCCTCCTGTACGCAGACGATATAGTACTGCTTGTGGAAAGCGTGGGAGATCTCCAGAGCCTCGTCGACATGTGCTCATCTGAGGGCGATGACCTCGGGCTCCGTTTCAACGCCGCGAAGTCTCTATCGGTCAGGTTCCAGCCGGAGGCTTCCGAGGACAGTGGACAAGTAACCCACCCCTGCATCTTCAGAATAGCAGTGTCCTTTGGTTGCCGTCCTACATATACCTGGCAATAGAAATTTTGGCGGGCCGAAACTATGTACAGGACTTCGAGAAGCGACTCCGGACGAAGGCCATCGGACGACGGGTTTTCCCGCGCTCACGGGCCCTATGGGCTTTCAACCGCTTCGAAGTCAACCGATCGCTCTAGAAGGCAGTGGCGGTCACCAGGAATTGCTTTATGGAACGCAGTCATCTATTTATCGTCTGTGACCCGCCAAGCTTTGGAGACGCGACAGAAAGAGGTGGGAGGTTCGGACATTAGAGCTCACGGCAGGGTTCCGAACGAGCCGGTACATGCTGGTCTGGGGTCGTCTTCCTTTGAGGCTAGAGAAGCTGTAGCCAGGATGACCTACGAGCGCCGCCTTAGCGAAATGTAGGAGGGCGGCTGGGCGCGGTTACATTTCAAGTATGTCCACCTGAGGTGGGTCAACGCCAAGTGGGCCTGTCGGACCAAGAGTCTGGCGGATAAATAGGGAGTGGTACCCCCTCCATTTACGTCAAGTTTTCAACCCAACGGACGGCAGAAAATACGAAAGCAATATGTGGTCGAGGCGGTCGCTGCGACCGCCTCGACCACGTGACGGTTCGCTGCATACATCCCAGGCGGTGCCGCCGCTGCGGTCGCCACCACTTGACCGGTGCCTGTGATGCCTCTGCACCACGGTGCATGAACTGCGGTGGAGGCCATCCAGCTGACAACCCTGCCAGCCCCGGATGGCAGGATGAACGATGCGTGGCAGCGGCAGTTTCAGCCGCTGCGGAGCCTGCGTCACGGAGGGCCATCCTGTCGAACCTCCGCACAGGGGGGAAATCTTATGCCCAGCCCACCAGACAATCAACAGCTGACTCCACCAGGCCACCCCCGCAGGCCCTGCAGCCCGCGGCCCAGGGCCTTCCCTTCCCCAGGCCGCCACACCACCTCCCCTCCTGAGCGACCACCTGGAACAGCTGACGCGGACCCTGGTTACAACGCTACAAGCTGTCTTGCAGCTCTTCCCAGTAGCCAGCCAACCACCACAGTGTGGTGCAGGCCCAGCGCAGCAGCCAAACCACCATGGCTAGCTTTCCACAGATAACCCCCAGACCACGGGCTCTCCAGTGGAACTGCCGTGCACTCCGTCCCCGTCTCTTCGAGCTTCACGAACGACTCCGGCTGGAGGAATATGACGTCCTGGCCCTCCAGGAGGTTAATCTACAGCGGGACAAGTTCACCTGCCTGGCTTCATCGGCTATGGCAGCAGGTCCTCCTGTCAGCAGCCTCCTGTTTGGCAGACCCATGCTTGAAGGACAGTCATCCTCGCGGACCCTCCCGGCTAGCCATCTTCGTCCGCAGGAATCTGGTCCAGGCAGAGATTTTGGTGAGTGATGCGGTTGTTGCCCCCATGGAGTTCGTCTGTGTGAGGGTCAGGCTGCGTCGAGTAGATACAGCTGTGGCAAGTATACACGTGCGTCCCCGGACACCTTGGGATGCCGAATCCTTGCCGCAGCTGGTCAGTCTCATTGGCGGCGACTGTTTGCTCTGCGGGGACTTCAACACGGCACTCACGCGATAAGGATACCGCAGGGCGGACCATCGTGGCCGTGACCTGGTTGCGGCTCTTCGCGGCACTGGGCTGCATGTCTTGAACACTGGGGTCCCAATGTTTGTCCGTCGAGGGCGCATCCACATATGCATTGACCTGTCCATTGGGTCGTCGTGATGTGTTTATGGATGGCACCCCTCGTCGCACGCTTGGGGTTTGAACCACTTTCCTATCACTCTGGTTCCTAAACTGGGCAAGAAAGTGGATGGACAGATGCAAGGTTTCCACCGAAACAAGTTCCGGGACCTCCTCCGCAGTTTCCCAATGCAAGACGCCATCCTGACCCATGTGGCACGGTGTTCTGAGGCGGCCACGGTCCGCTTTGAGGTTCTCCCTAATGAGCCCGTCCCGGATGTCTTCCTCCTCCAGCGTAGAGCACAACGGCGCCGGGCACAGCGGAGGGCCCTTCGCTCGGACAGGCCTGAGTATCGGACTGAAGAGAGCCGGCTGGATGCGACCTGCCGTCGGACCCACAAACGACGCCGCAGAAAGTTAGCGCTGTAGGTGAAACAACATGTATACGGCGCTAACAAAGGGAACTGGCCGGACCGTGCGGTTGGCCGCCGGTCCAACGAAAATCCTGGTACCGCAGTCAACATTTTCATTTTCAATCCTGAGTTTGTGTAGAGTGAACACGTAGAAACTATACCTAGTAAGGCTGTTTAATTCCCAAGTTCGAAGCCATGTTTCCCGGAACGAAGTCCGATTTTAGCTCAGTGAAATGTTAAAGAACTGGCTGCAGCACAAAGAATACTACGAAATTCCATTGTCAAATCAAAGCCTGTTGGCGGTGTTGGTGTGCAATTGTTAAATTCACACTGTGAGCAGTACAGTACAGTCGTACCTTCTATTTTTTATGTTCGCTGAAATCTAGCTATAGCAAAGCGGTGCCGCAATGGGGTGGGCAAAGCCAACCACTGTGTTCTTAGCATGGAAATAAAGCAGCAGCTTAACCATCTGGGTACGAATCATCGCTCGCTCCGCCTTGCATAGTGCGATGTGCTAAAGAAGAAAAAGTTGTACTGCTTTCCAAATAAGAGGAACATCTCTTGGTTTATTCCTCCCCCTGGCGAGACGTGTGACTACGTAACGCGCGCCTGGTTTTATGAACCAAATTTAGTGCAGGCATGGTAGGTAATGAACACGCAACTTTTGGGTAACGCGTAGACGTGCAAGCAAAAAAATCACGGGTGGTTTAGCTTGCTGTTGACCACGAATTACTGTGCACTAGCACCATTAGCCCTGGTTTTGCATGGTTTATCTTGACTTTCTATGCTTTTGCTTGACGTGACCAGACTTACTTTGGTTGATATATCTTATGATGTAAGTTTGCCAGATTGCATCATTTTATACTTGTACTATGGTAGAATTGGTCGTTCTCTACACTCTCAGATACCTAGCAGTCCTGATACCGCTCCTGGCGCAGAGCGGTCAATCTACGTGCCATTGCCCTGCGATGGCAGGTACTGCAATTGGTGGGGCTTGCGACGCCTATCTTGTTCGTGAGGAATTCTCGCGACTAATCATTAATTGAACTACCAAGGTGGGCAGTTTGCTCACAATCCGGTGGGAAGCTTGTGATGACGTCACAACGTCACGGGACCAATGTGGCCCACGTGCTACAAGCAGGCTTCATACAGGCAGGCAACCCCTTTTCGGCGGTTTTGAGGCTCTAGAGCACTGAAATGACAACCACAGGAATCGTCAACTCAAGACTCGTGTACTTAGTGATTACCAATATTCAGCCGGAATGCTGCATTTTAATGAGTTGTTGATTTTCCAGTGGCCTGAATGATGTTTTATCTAAAGTTATGGCATAACAGCCTCACTGTAGCGGAAAGCTGGCATCGCACCGTGGGAAAACACTGAAGAAGTAAAAGACTTTTATAGCTGGAGTAGCTGGAACCGAACCTGCGGCGGCGCTAAGAAATCAGTTCCGCTGGCCGCTGCTTCAGCCCACTACGCCATTGCCGCAGCATTTTTAAGCATGGTATTTCTTACAGTGAAAATATATTCTATATACATTAACTAAATTATTTACAAAGCTTTTAGGAAATGCCACGAAACGCATCGCAAAAAGACAAATAGGGAGAGAGTGACAGTAAACTATTAAAATACGCGGGTGGTTCACCCACCCGAGTAAACCACCCGCGGGTGCTTCACTGCCCATGGCTG
This sequence comes from Amblyomma americanum, assembly GCF_052857255.1. Lineage (NCBI taxonomy): Eukaryota > Metazoa > Arthropoda > Arachnida > Ixodida > Ixodidae > Amblyomma > Amblyomma americanum. The sequence continues at coordinate 49,551,255 of NC_135497.1, forward strand.
AGTTTCTGTTAACCATGCGCTTTAAGTTGTTCGGGGCAGTTCCAAGCCATGTGGATGACGTTTTAAATCTCTACGCAGGCCTGATAGGCGTTTATTGGGTATTGCGCGGGCCAGATCGGTCTAAGTTTGATAGTGTGCGGGATACCATATTTCGCCATATAGTGGCTTCTTGACGAGTGATGTCTTTGGAGGGGGGGGGGAGGGGGGGCTGCATATTTCTGTGCCTAAGTCGGCGGTAATTTATGATTTCACCGTATGCTAGTGTGGACGAAAAACCGGAGGTGGACGGCGACGGGGTTCGGAATGTATGGCCTAGAGCTAGCCTGTCAGCCGCCTCATTGTCCTCTATCCTTCGTGGGCTGGGATACACAGGATACTGTGACGGCAGTGGGATTCCTCATGAAGTACACGGCCACAGAGTACTAGATATGAGGTAAGTCTGAGCACATCACCAAGAGGGAGTGCCACTCCGGTTGGTTAATGTCGGTCGACTCGTACACTCTCCCCAGATGAGCAATCAGTTGGGAGAGATCTTAACATCCTGCTTGTACGAACGTCCTGAGGTGGAACCGCGAACGAGACTACGTGAAGTGGACTATGAACAATTGTTTCATTAGCAACTTCTGCGACTACCTGAGCGCAACGGGTCTCCACTCCTTTTTTGACTTTCAATCTCCCACATTCCCTCCTTTTTTTCACCTTATGCCTCATGGCACACTTTTCGAAAACAATAAGAAAACTGCCAAATTCTCAAGCTGTGCTTGCAATGTCGTCGTTTTCATCACGGAGCTGTGGTCACGCGTGTTAAACTGCCAGTCTCTTAGCTGTAGTTTGAAAGCGTGGACTTCATCATTTTCCATCCCTGCGCGTGGAAGCATGAGACAAGCATGCAGCAAACCTCACGAAATGTCAGGAAATTCGAAGCAGTGAAATTCAGAAGACACAGTGCTATCTCTATGTCAACGGGTAATGGTAATTAATGTAACTGTAAACTTTCCTTGTTCGGAGTCTACTCTGTGCTTAGCACTTAATGTAATTGTCGTGGTAAACGCTCCTGAATTGTTTTCAAGAGATTGTTGGCGTACATTTTTTGTACACCCACACAGCAACGAGCTGACTCATTTTAGCAGTTCTTATAGATAACAGTGAATTGTTATAAGTGCAGGGCGCATGTATGCATGCATTGCGTGCCAGAATTAAATACAAAGGGATATTTCGGGGCTCAGCTCGTAACTGTCTCGGTTTTGTCTCACGGATTAGTTCAAACAACTCACACACATACCCGCACACATACAACAGTATGAGCATCGAGCCTCTCGTCGAATAGTACCTTGAGGGCTTGTCTTGTGTGTTTTTTACTCAGTAATATCGCCAGAATTTACCGACTAGAAAGTAAACTGGAGTTTTAAAATTGACTGGTAGTGAGGGTGGGAGCGAGGGAGAGCCGATGATGTGAGGGTGAGGGTGAGCTAGGACCATGGATTCAAATGTGAGGGCGAGGGAAGAAAAGTTAAAAAGGGGGATTTGCCCACCTCTGGTTGTAATTCCTTGAAAGGTCACGTGGCCTTATGACATCATCACAACCAACCCACAGGACGTAGCAAACTGCTCAGCGTGGCAAGTGACATTTTTATTATTGGTGGGGAGGGTTCACGTGACGTTGCGACGTCATTACAACCTCGCCACGATAGAACACGGCAACATGCCCACCGGGTTGTGAGATACCTGTTCCCCGCGCTATGAAAACAATTTAAAAAAATTCAGTTCGATTGCCACATACCTGCCCAACGTGGCAGCAAGCATTGACAGTATCGAAGATGCATGAATCTTCGGTACTATCCTTCGATGCATTTTGTGCATTGGTATTAGGTATCTCTTGCCGAAAAATGAAAGTATCGGCATCGAAAATGCATTCTAAGTGTATCGTGCATTTTAATGGTGCTCGATACAAAGAAAAATCCCACAGATTGTGAGGCTTCTGTGAGTCAGACTTGGGGGCCGGCGACGCTCGCTCAGGCGGTGGCGCACTGAAAAAATTGGGGTCGATCGAGGGACGGTATACAGCGCTCCGTCGCAGTAAAGGCGGATTCAGGATTCACACTTGGGGCGTTTACAAGAGCCCGACAAAAGTCTGGTCGAGTAGGCTGTCGGGCTGGGTTAGCGCTTCCTCTCCCCTCTGGTCTGGCGGCGCTGCGCAAGCCTGGGCGTTCCTCCTCCACTTCTAGCATCCGCGCGTGGCTTGCATGCTCGACGCTAGGGATAGCGGCGATCTCTGCCCGACAGATAACGGGTTCATTAAAACGCGGTCGGGGCCGACACGTGGCGCGCTCCGCTCCACGCACAAAGTCGGCCTCATGTATACGAGGCAACTGGCGAGTCGCAAATGTTGCGCGACTGATTCCGGCCAATTAGTTACGGTTTCGGAAGGACTGGAAAAGGGGCGCCACAGTGTGGCTGGTGGTCAACGGTTTGTCAGAACTCCAGGGCCATTACATTTGTGCATGCAAACCGAAAAACTTCCCTCGACCCGACACCGTCCCTAAACCGCTGGCGACAGCGGCTGACGTCCCGTTCACCGAAGAAGTTTCGACAAGGCGAGCCAGCCGCTTTTGCCGAGATCGCTGTTTGCTCCGCACGTTGTAACTAATTTAATCACTTTTTTTGATTTTGTCTTTTGGGTAAGAGTTTTTAATACCGTTAAAGTTGAAGAGGGTTGCACGCAGTAAAGAACCAATTGTGTTGAGGCTTGCTGCTATTGGATGCTTCCTGAATGTGAGACGGACTCTCGAGGGTTTGAAATCGAGCCCGGGAGCCCAATGGTTGGTTCATAGGGGTTTAACGTCCCAAAGCAACTCAGGCTATGAGAGACGCCGTAGTGAAGGGCTCCGCAAATTTCGACCACCTGGGGTTCTTTAACGTGCACTGACATCGCACAGTACACGGGCCTCTAGAATTTTGCCTCCATCGAAATTCGACCAACGCGGCCGGGATCGAACCCGCGTCTTTCGGGCCGGCAGCCAAGCGCCATAACCACTCAGGCACCGCGGCGGCTGGGAGCCCAATCCGTCGCCCTGGGCTTGGTTTAGACGTTCTGCACCTTCGATTGTGCCGAGGAGGAAATATTTCTCTCTTAGCCACTTCCGTTTTATTTGTCACTCTGTTTAACATGCTGTACATTCTGTAGATCTCCTTTACATAAACTGGAGTTCATTTTTTTTTTGCATCCCGTCGTTGAAAGTCGTCATTACACCGTCACCGACGGAGCAGCTCAGGTGCAAGGAGCCTTCCAGTCAACAAACCGTCTCCGATGGCGCACCCCTCGTGCAAGGAGAACCATCATAACTTTGCTGGGAGAATTTCGCCTTCATGCTCAGTAGTTTAAAGGCAATTTGTTGTTAACTTTGTAAGCAGGATAACGGTCCCGCACTCTTCCACACGCGGGTCAATCGGGTCGTCAACTCCGCCAGCATAAAATGCGCCAGCTCTCGCATTCCTTTCGTTTGGAAGAGCAACGCTACAACAAGCCGCAGTTCTCAAGAGACGCTATTGAAACTTCAGTTTCTTGACTTTACCTCGAGGATCCTCGAGTCGACTTGGCTATGCCTAATTATTTTCGTTTGATAAAAGGTGCCTTTACAAAATAACACGGCAACGTGCTTCTTTGCTCCTACCTACAGATATGTTTTTTTTTCATTTACTTCGCTTAATGCTAGGCCCCATCGCGGGCCTCTTTCAGACCGGTGGTCTGCGGAAATACTGTTACTTACTGCCGTTAAGTGAAAAAAAAAAATCAGAAGGCGGCCTCACGAAAACAAATGTACAGCCATGAAAAAGACGCTCGCTAGCATGTTGAGGAGCTCGAGCTGACCACATCTCAGCGCTGTTTTGTCGTTGGATGCGCACGCAGCGACTGGAGTCTAACCGCGATGCGGCATAAATTGCAAAGATATGCCGTGAACCGTGTCTGCCTCCAACGCGTCGGCCTTTCAGACAGCGTACAAACGCGCTGTGGTTTGCGGGAGACACTGTCGAGTCGCGAACATCGCGCCACCGATTTCGGCCATAGGAAAGCGGAGAGGGAGCGCATCAATTAAACCTGTCGCGCGACCTCCGTGACTCGCCAGTGTGAACGCGCCTTTAGCTCCACGATTCAAGGCAAGTGCGCGCAATTGCCTCTGCCAACAGCCCAGCGTTGTCCGCGCGCCACCCGCTGATTGTGGCGTTTTCCGAGTTCGTGATTTTATTCCCGCTCCCCGTGGTTCGGCCTATAGTTTTGACACGTCTCGTGTACTCTGCTTACTTCTCTCCAACACCTGTGGCCTCGGAGAAACGGCAGGAAGCCAGTCAGTTTCCTACGCTGTGTCCTGTTCTGCGGCAGCTGGAAAGCTATTCGCTAGTGTGCAAGTTTTTTCGGGGCTGTTCCCAGCGCTTTTCAGCCGGAGGGTTTGTTCTGCCTGGTATGTGCTGGCAACGCATGGGCGGGCAGTCGTTGACCAGCAGCATCGTCGCGTGCCATTCAGTGTGATGACGATAATGATCACCCATTTTTTTTTTTGCGAACGACACAGGGCTCTCTCTTCTCGGTTTCATACATCAGGTACAACGCTGTGAAATGTACAGAAGTTGTCCTGACGCGGAAATAAAGAGAGCCGTGTTACTCCGCGCTTGTTCTGTGCCCGAGTGGTCTATGATGCGAAAAAGCGACAGCGTGTTGTCAGCAATAACAGTGCATTTAACTAAAGATCATTACAAATGTGTCGTTTAGTAAGCATGCAGTGAAAACATTTACTATGTTTCGCTCACCGCAAATTACGCCCTACGTTTTGGTCGTGGATGCAGGGAGCGCAAAGAAGAGGGCTAGCTTTGACAGCGTTGCACATGATGGTTGAAACAGAGTATAGTCATCGCTGACATTAGGGAACAAAGGTGGCCCCTATCCAGAGCTGAATTTTGTACCTATGGGGAAACAAAAGCATTTCAGTGCGTTTTAGTGTGGCGTCGGTGTCAAGAAAACGTCAGGAATACGTCCAGATCGCCACTTCAGAAGACTTCGCTACAAAATGTTCAACCTTACAACCACCTACGGGGAAGACGCGGATATTTCATTGTTTCCAGAGTTGTTGATGGGGTTTCATATTTTGGGTTCACGTGTATTCACAATGCTCTCGTGTGTGCACTAGCGTAAACGGGGTTAATGCTGGGCGTGCATGCTGAGATACGGCCAGTAGCGCTTGCAAACTGAACCTGTCCGAGACTACTGTTAAGGAGAATTTCACACTTCTTGCTTTCGATATCTTTAGATTCAGACTCGTGTTTTGTGGGGCTTGACGTAAGCACAAGACGTTTATGACAGGAATGTTACGTCAGGTGTTAAAGGGAGCGTGAAATGTTATTTTGCATAGGTTAAAAAAAGCGCACGAGGGATCGCTATTTCATCACTCGTCACCGCATCGCGAAAACTTTAGGGCTAGCTCTATTAACAATGAAGATACCGGGGATAAAAAAATTTGTTCCTTCTCGCCAGAAAAAAAAAACATCTCGGTACTGCATCCCACCGCGCCCCATTCTGCACAAGTCAACTAGGCACTCCCTCCCTTTCAGAAGGCTCGCATGGCCCACTTTATGTCATCGGAGTAGCGGTAGCTACGAACGCGCGGTGCGGTATTGCCCTGATCGTTTGCGAGCAGCAATTTTTTTAAAATGGTTTTAAATTATACAGTCCACGCAGAGCTGATGAATTTGACACGAATGCTCATAAAGACCACCCATTCAGATCTGTTGCGCTTGAATATGACCGTCAAAATCATTTCAGGGTCCCTACAAGTCGGTTCGAGAACCATTTGCTAATAGTGCCATTTTCACAGCGGTGCAATATTGTGTATATTCACACACCTCTTAGTGTATATATGTCGTGAAGACCGGCGTATTTAATACGAAGTAGGTGGCGCAGTACATTGGGATGTCAACGATTCTTGCTCTTCTCCGGCCCTCTCTAATGGCACGTGGTTCCCCACAGTTTAAGTTTAGCAGCGGCCGCGTTGGCAGGCCCGCGTTACGTTTACGTGGCAGCCAGAACATAGCCACCCACACTATTTCGTACTCTTGAAGCACTGTGAGCCGCCCTAAGTGAGGTCTGACACAGGCTTCACCAGCAAGCTGCGCAGGCTTATCACGGACGCATGGGTTCTCAATGGCTTGTCTCCAACAAAGAAATATCGGGGACCGTCCAGCAACTCCTCCCTTGCATCTGATGAAACTGGCAGTGAAGAGGACACCTTTTTGAGTACCTCTGAAAGACTGACGACTCTCTGGAACTCAGCGCCTGTGAAGAAAGCGTTTTTCGGTGTGAATAAAACATTTACCTTCTCAGTGTTTGGAATTCCTGCCTCGTATTATGTGGCGCTCGCGCGCACACGCGTTCTCTCGGTGCGTTTTGGCAAAGATTTTGGGATCATTTAATGGTAGACTACGGATCTTTTTACGGCGACACATGGTGGCAGTGTGCAAAATGAGAAGAGGCGATTATGCTTATTTTAGCCTTTGAACTATGCGAGGCGCCCCCATGGTAATGTTTTTAAATCTTAAACAATACGAGGAGTTAGAGACCTTGGCCCCATGAAACTGAAACTGACGGCGCAGAATGCCATCCCTGCCACCAGACGGCAGTGTCCTTTGTGTGACCAACTCGTTCAAGGCTGCAGATTCCGGATCTCGAAGAGAGTAGCTAGAGCTGAAGAGTGGCATAGGTTGGTTCCCAACAACATGTCGTTCAGCTGGTTGTATAGCGTTCTGGCCCCCGTTCCCTAGTGTGAGGAATGTCCATTTTCGGAGACGTAACCGGTGCCCTCTCGCAGCTGTTGCAGTGTCGATGGCGATCCTGTTGCCGCCACGCAGCTCGCCTAGCGGCGTTAGAGATCCTGTACCAGGTTATTGCAAGCTTCGCTGTATAGCCGGCGCCGACCAGGGTGAGCCTGAAAAACCACTTCCGAAAAGGTCGCCGCCTTCGATCCCTAGTGTGCCTTGCGAACAGTATGCGTCCACCGCCGTCGTTAATCAGCGCCGGGAAGAGGGAAGTTCGGTTTCCCAATAAATTGGCAGTGCACGGTGTAACTCTTCTAAACCTAGTTAGAGCGAAAGCTCCATTACACTTGGCTAGTCTTGAAACGACTTGCAGGCGTTTCACGCACACTGTCAGCAGTGCTGTCATCCATGGCGAAACTGCATGCGAGAGCGGCGTCGCCATGCGAACTCAAGGAAACGCCGAGTCACGTGCATAATCACGTGACCGCATCTGGCGAAGCGGCGATCGGAGCAGCAGCGCGGCGGCTGCAACTGCGGCGAGTCACGTGGTCCGACGTCACAGCCACACCTCCGGTGCTCGTAAGGTCCAACTGCAACACCCGATGACTTTGGCGAAACATGGCGTAGTGGCGCTCTCGCTCCAAAAAGTCGCAGTCGTACCTGCCGCGGTGGCTCAGTGGTTTTGGCGCTCTGCTGTTGAGCCGGAGTTCCCGGGTTCGAACCTGGCTGCGTTTCAATGAAGGCGAAACGCTAAAGACGGCCGTGTGCTGTGCGGTGCCAGTGCACGTTAAAGATCGCCAGGTGGTCGAAATTATTCCGGAGCCCTACACTACGGCACCTCTTCTCTCACTCCCTCTTTTATCCCCTTTTACGGCGCGGTTCAGGTGTCCGCCGAGATGTTACAGATACTGCGCCATTTCCTTTCCTAAAAAAATTTTTTTTTCGTCAGAACCAGCTGGCTTATTCCCCTTTCTGATGAGAGCGCAGAACGTAGACGGGACACGAGAAGAGAAGCACACACGAGCGCTGACTTTCAACAACGAGGAATTGGAAAGGACACAGTTTCTTATATTCGCACGGACAGCATACTTGTCACACAGACGTCATTTTACACCATGATACACACGTCGTCCTGCATTTTCAGAGCAAGGTTACTGTACGCCCAACAGCTGAAGTTCCTTTTTTGTTAACTATACGGACGGCTAGTTTACGCTTTGGCCCCTTCGTTTGGCTATCTTGGCGGCCTCAATCCCGTCTACGCCCTGCGCTGTTAACATCAGGATGGCAAACCAACAAGCCAAAGCTGCTATTCTGGCTAACTTCATTCCCCTTTGCCGCCGTTCTGTGCAGGTGAAACGAGGGGTCATCAATGGCGAGGTTAGCCCAAGTAGCCACGACCTTGTGTCCGCTGCAGCTGCTGACCGGCGCGCCTTTTCTCCTGGAAGACGCCGCCGCTGCCGCCAGCAGTCGGCGCCATTGTTGACTCGACTGCCGGGGACACAGGAGCCGTCGTGAGGAATACCTGTGGTTAGTCGGCGACGTTCACTAGCCTAAGTAGAATTGCGCCTATTTTGAAATTTCACGGTGGCATGAGGGCAGCCGCTTGTGGACTCAACAGTCTCGTTTCACAAGGGCGGAAAGAAAGGTGACAAAAGGAACACTTCGTTGTCTATAGTGTTACAAAACGGCCGGCGTGAAAGCGGAGGACGGTAGACTCGGGCTTTGGAGAAAATTTAAAAGCGATGACATCGGTGATGAAGGCTTTTCTACAATAGGCAAACTACAAAACGAGAACTTGAGAGAAGTTCTTGTTGTTCAAGTTTGTAGTTGATCATAGCTTTTGGAGCCTCTAAATTACCATGAAAAAGAAAGACGCGCAATTTTTTTGCATTTAGAACTACAGGTAAGCACATCCCAGCCGTTCTGATGCTGCTTGTGCAGAAAACAAGCTAGAAAAGTTTGTAACCGTTTTGCTGGAGGTTAAACTGATAAAACTGCGTCTTTTTGCCTTTTTGTTGTGCTCAAAAATTTAACAACCACGTTCTTCTTTAAATATTAAGTTCAAAGTTCTAATCGTGTTCACGGGTGGAAAGCGGGAACCGTGAGGCCGCCTTTCTCGTCGCGCTGTTTTTCAGGGCAACTGACCAGGCCTTGTGCTTTCAGCTTTTCGAAAACAGCGTATAGAATGCAAATAATGAGTGTAAGTTCACTGTGATGTGTATTATTTTCGTCAGATTCCACCGGATTCTTGCCATCCGCCAGTCTGACCGATTCCAGTTAATGAGGGCATAACTAAGAGTAAGAAAGAACTGGATTTTGAATTAAATCATTATACTACCCCACGCTCTCCGTGGGTAAAATACCATATCAACATACACACATTCCGTAATAGTGCCTGGTATTATAGAAACAAAAACTCTTTGCGCTTGAGGTGCGCCCGTTAAGCATGTCTGCTCAGCGATGTTCGTTAACAAGTAGCGCCTCCTTTTTGCATAAGCCCGTGTAGATCGGGCAAATAACTTTTTAGAAGTATCGGCACGGGGCCTCATGACTGCTCTGTCGTGGTCCTGCAAGCGTTTTATCACAGCGCGGAGTCCGCCTGTTCCCATGTTCTCGATGCGTGCAGTGAAAAAATCGGGTCTCCAGGTTGAGCACAAGCCCACAAACACTGTTGCGCTTTGCCCACCTGTTCCCAATGACCGGCCGCCGAGAGAAAGAGCCCAAGGCATTGTCTACCAAATTCAATGCGCCGAATGCGACGCAAGCTACATCGCCGAAACCAAAAATTTCAAAGAAAGAATTCGGCAACATAAGAACGACATCCGCAAATTCGCAAGAGAGCGCAATCAAGTAGCCGAACATTCCGAGGACTCCGACCATAGAATCAACTTTGAAGAGACCCGCATCCTCGGAACCGAAACAAATTACCACAAGAGGCTCCTTCTGGAATCCTGGCATATCCAAACCACCCCGAACAATATCAACCGCACAAAAGGAAACCTGCCCCAGTATATGCCCAGGGACTTCGCTCTTCAACGCAACGAAAAAAAGTCGCCATTTAGCACCTCCCTGGAGTGCGCCCGCGTCACTAACAGCCAAAAACCCCTCTCCCTCCCCCGCGCCTTTCGCGACACAGCTGTCGTGTTCTTCACCCCACCCTCCCTCCCCTCCATACTCCATACTCCCTCCACCCCACCCTCCCTCCCTCCCCTCCCTCCCCTCCAAAGACGCTAGCTACTGCCCTCAGTCACCCCTGATGAAGGTGCCGAGTCGGCTTCGAAACGTTGGGTTAAAATTAACATTTTTGGTTGGAAATGTGCAGTTTATTATCAGTGCAGTGAAGCACACGAGTCGGGTTTGGTTTCTGGCGAGTGGGTTCCCAGCTGAAGAGATCGCGCGCGTACGCACAGCTTCGCGAGCACGTAGCTAGGAAGCCGCTGCATTCGACAGTTTTCGCTGCTTCTTTCGTGCCGCAAGTTTCACTCTAGTGCCACCTTGTGCTAATTATAATTTTTAATTATCGAGCCGAGAAAGTGACGGGCCAGAACTTGGTGATCGTCAACACAAGGCCGCTGCCGCGCCCTTCGCGGCGCACATCAGCGGTGGTGGGCGTGGGACGTTCCGCTTTTCACGTGCGGAAGCACTTGCTTTAATAATACAGCACGAGCCCATCGATTCTTTTCCCTCGACAATCTCAAGTAGGGCGCCGCGAACAAGACCACTTCTTCAAGGCTCATTAGGCTCGCGTCCTGTTGTGAAGGGTTGCTAAAATAAAAAAATAGTTTAATTTCAAAGAAAAAAAACATTTGTGGCGGCCACAATCCACGACGTGCATGCAAGTACCTTAGCACAGCGAACAACGTGCAGCAAACGACGTTGGATGGGTATGCTTTTGTGGCATCAGCTTCCAAAGGTTGCCAGACGAGCAAACTGTTCGCTGAAAAGACGAGAAAAAAACAAAAATAAATATGTACTTCAAAGAATCAACTCATGTTTTCAGGGAGTGTAATTTGACACATGCGTAATAAAGTGGTCGGGTGAACTTTTCGTCACCCATATTTCCTGTGCTATAGTCGCGTACAACTCATGAACAAAGCGGCTTTTCCCCTTCAAAGGACCATTTCCAGCCAATGGGGTCGGCGGATTCTCGTGAAACTGCTAGCGTGACAATGGAAGGGGTGGCAGGTGAAACTGTATAGACCCCTCCCTGCACTGTCACACTAGTAGGGGCATAAAAGTCGGCCGACGCCATTGGCTAGAAGGGGGTCCTTTGACAGTGAAAAGCCGCTTCGTTCTTCAATTGTATGTGACTATAATGAGTCGTTTCGCGGGGCTCTTTTTATTGTAGTAAATGATCGCTTTGCGTTTGCACACAGTTTTTCGGTTGCAGGTGAAGATGCATATTTTTCTTTATTACAACGACCATGGCAGCGGTAACCATTGCGAGCCAATCTTTTTTCTTTTCATTGCTGTTCTGACTCTGCATGACACTGTGCAAGATCAGCGGGTTCAAGGCATTTTTTGAGCCAGATGTGTTACCAAAGAATGTTTAATTAAGCTAGGTACTATACTTGAGCACTGAGCTGCGCCGTGCTTAGTAATATTTTTTTAAAGCGGACAAAAAACCTGGTCTTTAATGCGGCCCTGTTTTCCATGTGAATTTTTATTTGGTCTATAGTCTGTTGGTTTGTGCTTATTATGTATTATATTTATGACGCTTCTGTTGCGTATGAAAAAAAAGCGGCTTTTAACAGCAAAACTTGCCACATCTTTGTTGTTCTACCAAGTTTCTTTTTTTTTCTTTTACATCTGTTACGAGTCGTTTGCCACTCGCGGTTTTTTTTTTCAGTAGCGTTGAAAGGGCATATTTCTGCTTTCTCAAAGTCCTGTAGGAACTTTATTCCATGCAGTTTTACGCAGTTTCATCTACTGCTCTGTGTTTTATTTTATTTCATTTGTGGCAAGTAAAAGAAATGTTTTTGCAGACAAAATACCATAAAGTCATCTTTTAAGCACCTTTTATAAGGTTCCTATGTCTGCTGCAAAAAAGGTGGCGCCTGTTCCAAAAGGAAAGTTTTCCTGCCGTAACGACTGCTGTAAAACGAGCTTGGCCATTCCCATCACTGTGTTAGGGTTGACGTGGTATTTTTTCTGTGCGAACCTTATATTTGCGGACCGTCCGCAGTTTTGGCGGCGTCACTTTTTTTTAAAGCTAAATTCATGTCTGCTGTGCTTAGCCTAGGTTTGATGCAGCTATGACAGAGGTGACGGGTCCGGCCGCATGAAAGTGCACACAGGTGGGCTTCACTTGACGTCATTCGGAGGGCACTAGCGGCGAGCCCGGTGTCGGCCATATTTTAGAGTCCCATTCGCGGACTCCTCAGCCAGCAGCGCCAGTTGACTCGCACCGAGTCTGTGTCGCCTCTTTCTCCCACGCTCCTTTGCATATGCCTTAGAATCTGTACACATCCTGCAATACCATACTGCTCAGTAGGTATATGCCCGCAACGTAAGTGGCTCAGAAAGGAGTGGGCAGCTTGAAAGGTTCTACTTTGTGAAAATGGAGACGCCGACGTGATGCGCGCGTATCACCGCTGCCGCCTGTTCGAATTCACCTACTTAAAAAGGCGTCTTGTGCACGGCATTTGTTTTATGACACTTATAGGGGTGCGTGTATTATGTGTCCCCGGAGCGACCGAGCCGCTGTGACGGATCTTGCAGCATATTCAGGCGCGGCAAGCACGAAGAGAGCGGGACAACGTCTTCGTCATCAGGCACAGCGTAGTGTCGGTGCATGACGGTAACGCAATCCGTGACAGTTGGTGCATTACGGTTTTCCCCGGTGGAAATGGAGCCGACCTGGCGACTTATGGAAAAAAAAGGACAGAGTAGTAGTTTTGCGGCTTCAACCGGTTTACGTGGACAGTTCCGCGGCCACGGCGACACAAGTCCGCAGAGGGTGCAACGGGCTCAGAGGTTTGCTTTGGAACCCGATAGAGTCCATAAGGGAGTCGGTTGGATGGGATGTAGAGGCCTTGGAGGTGTCGCGGTCGTGTTTTTGCTGCCACTGGTTCAGCGTCGTAACCAAACGAGTGAGCTAACGGAATTCCTTGGCGTATGTGTGGTGGCGTCGGAGAGTGGCCTGGACTCGGAAATGTCCCGGGCGGTAGCGAAGAAGAGTATCCATCGTACAAGAGGGCTCGCGGGCGTACAGAAGAAAGAAGGGAAAGGATCCAGTGGGGTGGTGTGCGTCGCAATCTTATATGCGTAGGTGCCGAAGAGAAGAACCTGGTTCCAGTTGGAGTGGCAGGCGTTGACGTACATATGAAGCATGTCACCGAGGGTCCGGTTAAAACTCTCTGTCAGGCCGTTCGTCTGAGGATGGTAAAACGAAGTGGTTCGATGGATAATGTGGCTTTACTTGAGGACTTACTCAAGAGCGCCAGACAGGAATACGCGTCCACGGTCGGTGAGCAGTTCTTGAGGAGAGCCATGACGATGATTCAGGTTCTTGAGAAGAATGAATGCGACGTCACAGGCAGACGCAGACGGTAATGGAGTCTTTTCAGTATAACTGGTGAGGTGATCTGCGGCCACGATAATCCAATGGTGACCAGCGGGGCTGGGTGGGAGAGGACCGTAGAGGTCTGTGCCAACGTGGTCAAATGGGCGGGCAGGGCAGGGTAACGGCTGCATTGAACCAGGATAGAGGGGGGGGGGGGCAGTTTTACGCCGTTGACAGGACGGGCAAGACCGCACAAAGCGGCGAACAAAGCGGTACATGCCGCGCCAGTAGAACCGCAGACGCAGTCGCGTGTAGGTTTTCAGAACCCCACCGTGTGCACACTGGGGGTCCGCATGAAAAGCAGCGCAAATCTCGGCGCGGAGATGGCGGGGGATGACTAGGAGCCATTTGCGTCCGTCGAACAGGTAATTGCTACGACAGAGCAGGCCGTCCCGAATAGAAAAGTGACAGGCTTGGCGGAGGACTGCACGGGACGAATTATCAGTAGCGGAACTCGAAATAAAGCGTATATGGGTGGTGATCGAAGGGTTCTTCCGATTCCACGTGGACATGCCGGTGGTGGCAAGTGAGGGCAAGAAGTAAGCAGACACTGGTTCAGACGATGAAGCACTAGATAGCGGCGAGCCGGGAAGAGCGTCCGCGTCACTATGCTTGACGCCAGAGCGGCATATGACATGAATATCATACTCATGTAATCGCAGAGCCCAGCGAGCTAGATAGATGGCCTGACGGAGAGAGGCCAGCCAGCATGGTGGTCGGTGACTATACAGACCATGTGGGCGTAGACAGACATCGATACGAAGTTTTCCAATGGCCCAAATAATGGCCAGACATTTTCTTTCTGCAACAGAATAGAACACCTCCGCTTTGCTCAAGATCCGACTGACGTAAGCAACGACAGAGTTAAATAAAAATTTAATGTTAGGGAATATCGTAATCGTCGGTGAATTTTTTGAGCGCGGCTTCTCTCGACACAAATTGTTCCGCGCTTAATTTCACGGTATCTTGCGAGTGCAGCGAAGGTTTGCCTCTTTTCAAAGACCCGTGCCTGATTATAGAATACACATGCAGGCTCGAATTTTGTAAGTGCGAATCATCAAATTCGATAGAAACAAAGATGCGAGAATTGTAAAAGAAGCAATTTTCCGACCCACAGATCAGGTATGCACACGTTTGAAGAATCGTTGCGAGTAGCCCTGGCCGTGAATTTCAATTAGCTTGATTATAGCGTTCCAATTTGCATCTCATCAATCTCGTCGTCTCCTTTATTTCTTTTGTCACTTATTGAAAAGAGCGTTTTCTTATTCCTTTTTTCTGTAAAGACTCCTTCAGGCGTCAGACCGCAAACGACTACTAAAGGATAATTGAGTGTCTTCATGTCAGAACAAAACGATTTGGTCTAGAGGAAGTTAATGCACTTAAAAAAAGAGAGAAGGCACAACTATTTGCCTTGCTGATCCCAATTCTTTGGCTGTGTAATACGTAATGAAGGAAACAAAGGAAGTGCGAAGAAAGATCGTCTTTTGTTGCTGCAGTCGCACTGAGAAAGCACACGAATGCGACAGAACTCTAAGGCACATATTAAAATTTACCTGCTGCGTGTCAGTAAGTGCAAATATTTTGCGAGACGGGCCAGACGGGAGCATAGAGGTGATAAGTTCGCTTCACGCTCTTAGCCTTAGGCTGTTTAATTCTGCATACTACCATTCACCGGTTGCCGTGCGTGCTGCAAGCCTGTGCATGCGCACGCAGCGCTACAGCTTCAGGCGCTGGAGCTGAACAGCTTCTCAAGAAGGGGGTTGCATACCGACGGTTTCTTTCACATATGCGACAACGCAATTATCGGGATGGGCAAAAAAGAACGCCAGACGATAACCGCTGTTATCACAAGACAACCCAATCCCCCCCCCCCCCGACCTCCTTCTATTTAAGCCCAAGCTCAGTGCTTTGCTAATCGTCAGCTACAACATGGGCAGTCTGGTCATCACATTTCGTGATTGAAGCTACTTTTAGCAAGCCCTCCAAGTATCATTTGTTCGAACTCTTCTTGCCGCTAAAAATTTTTTTTCATCTTTATTTTGGTTTGCATAACAAAAGGCGTGTCAACACCTGACGAAGGCCTGCTCACCCTGTAAAGAAAGTGTTTACAAAAATGGTTGCAAACAGGATCGCAGCAAGATATACAATATATGGAGTGCAATACAATATGCAAGATACACAGTATGAAATATGTACAAAAGCATACACTACAATAC